>NW_016159943.1:65906-73601 GCF_001687245.7 Rhagoletis zephyria | reverse complement strand
ATCAGCACAAAAAGTTGTCAAAAATATATATTGTCAACATTTGCTACATCAAATTTTTTTTGATTTTTTTTGGCCTGTGTTATAAGTATTGTTAATTAGCTAATACCCGCATGTTTGCGGCGCCTTCCAAGCAAATCGGACCTTAAATAAGATTTTTGTAATAGATCGGTATCTGGTCCACCTATTAGAAAAAATCTCCTATATGTTAACCCAGGCAATAAGCTACCTACGTACCAAATTTCAAGCAAATCGGACCATAAATAAGAGTTTTTCGAATAGATCGGTCCCTGGCCCACTTAAAGAAAAAAATGTATCCTATATGCTTATCTCGGCAAAAGGCTACCTACGTACCAATNACTGGTGTACCACCATAAATAAGATTATTCGAATAGATCGGTATCTGGTCCACCTATCAGATGAAATATCCTATATGTTAACCCTGCCAAATTTCAAGCAAATCGGACCATAAATAAGAGTTTTTCGAATAGATCGGTCCCTGGCCCACTTAAAGAAAAAAATGTATCCTATATGCTTATCTCGGCAAAAGGCTACCTACGTACCAAATTTCAAGCAAATCGGACCATAAATAAGAGTTTTTCGAATAGATCGGTCCCTGGCCCACTTAAAGAAAAAAATGTATCCTATATGCTTATCTCGGCAAAAGGCTACCTACGTACCAATTGTATTTTTTTAGCGTAGTTCTGTCCTTGCGCCACCTATCGAAAAAATTAAAACTTTGTGCACTCCTACTTCTAAACACCTTTCCAAAAAAGCAGCAACCATTCGAATCAGTTATGAAACATATGAGAAAATTGTTCCCAACTGATTCATGCCCACAATGAATTTCACAATTATCAGAAAATTTCCAAGCTTCCCAACCAATTTTAACGAAGGTGCATCGTCCAAAATCATCAAATCATGCAAAAAAGGCAAAATTTCGTCGAAAAAAAATCAAATTTTTCGCGTTCTTTGGAATTTTTCCGAGTTTTCCACTTAGAATTTTCTATTTTCCCGTTCGAAAGGCATTCAGAGGGAAGTGCACACAAAATTGCACAGAAAAAAAAAAATCAATTTTCCATTTTTCCAATTTTTCGACTTTCCCGGTGGGATTTCCCAAAATTTTGTTTCGTAAAAACCTTCTCCTGACAGTTACGAACAACTAAGAGAAAATTTTAGCGAAATCCGCTCAATCGTTCTCAATTGATGAATTACTATACATTTTTCACACCATTTTTATACATACATTCTTGCCACTGCTAATCACATGAATAAAAACCCTAACAACGAAAATGTGACTGCAATATTTCTTGTTTAAAATGTTTTAGATCCATCGCACACCACGGACTTTATCGGCCGCCGATTTAGTTGGGCTTGCTAGTCTTTTCATTGCGCCACAACTAATTGGTCGGAGCGATTAAGTTGGTGTAGTGTGCGCACCTCCATACATCTTCAAGTACATATTTTAAGCGAGCCCTACTGTATAAATAGGCGGCCGATAAATTCTGTGGCATGAGGTGGCTCCTATAGCTGCATTATTACATATATTCCGTGTGTTGTAATATCCACGGAAGCAGCTTCATAACTGCTGAATGATTTAAAAATATTAGACAAATTCTCGTCTTATATGTTTGGCTGGCAACTGTTCCAACCAATCCAACAATTAGGTCTTAGAAACGGCTTGATGAATATGCTGCCAAATGCACAGCTGATAAATGTAAACAAATTAAATTGCAACAAATAGAGATAGTTGCGCCGATAGTATTTAGAATTCAACGCTGAGCTGCCGCCGTGTTGAAAAACCCGTTCAATGATACAATGAATTAAACAGTGTAAAATTATATAGCAAACATCTTAAAAACATATATTTAGAAACGTAGTATTATTATCAAATATTCTAGTTGTTTTATCACATCAGTAATATAACATATAATAAACTAGCAGACCCGGAGAACTTCGTCCTCCCAATATTAATTTTTTTATTGAAACATTTGGTCCAACGTTTTCGCCAGCAATTCACGTTCACTTTGGTTTTGTGGTCGATAGAAGGCATATCCTCCATTGCCGTCTTAAATAACATGACGAAAGCGTTATACCTAAAGAAGTACAGCTTAGGTTGGGTTAAGTTAACGCCGGGAGCCTATTACGAAATTTTTAATGCGGCTAATTTCGATCCCTGAGAGCTGTTCTGAAGTGCGAGCCAAAATGCTTCTGTCTTAACCTCGCGAAGGTTGGACAGTCTAAAAGAACGTGTGGAGATGATGCCACTTCATCTTCCTCTTGACAGCTGTTACCAAATGAATTCCCAGTCTCACCGAATGAATACCGATCGCACAATGGCCTGTCAGAATCCCCATAACTAGCCCTTGAGAGGTAACGTGTTTTAAAGTGCCCCATGATTCAATAATACAAGGTTCGATAATCTGACAGTTGTCTCTCTCTCACCGCTCCCTTAGCAGTGGCACCGTGTTGCTTCTTTGCAAATTTACATGGAAACAGTGTAGCTTTGGTGTAAAATAGAAGTATAAGCTTTTGTGATATATATTTATTTGTATATGCATATGAAGCATATTTAACTGATGAAAACATAAACTGTTTTTAAATTGGATGTTTACATCAATCTCATAGTAGTCTTATTTTAATTTTCAGTCATTTTGCAGTTTTTATACAGCTAAATAGCACATAAATTACGTAATTCACGTAGATATATCAGTATTACGTTCAACATTTCGTTTAAAATGCCAGATTCCCTGCAAACACATTAGAATTTACAAAAGGAATTTCACTACTAATTGCCTTCTTTGCGTACTTTTCTACTACTATTTTCGCACCAAGAGATTTCATTCTTCCCCTTTCTCCGTCCTTCGTAAATGCAACCTTTTGTAAGGGAGTGTCAAACCGCAGCTGTCAAAAATTATCTAACCCTGTATTATTGAATCACGGAAGTGCCCTATAAAAACATTTTCTGCAGCAGAGAAACGTCTTATTTTCCTTTTTTATGTCACAAAAGGACCAGGTTTCCCTTAGCCTAATAGCAGTTCGTGCTGCGACAATTCTGTCTGCAATATCCGCAGGCGCCGGACTCAACATATGTACGTATGTTAAGCGCCAGTGCAGGTGTGCTTCCTAATGCTCCGATAATTCCCGTTTTACAAGTGTAGCCTTCTCTAGTGAGTTCCACCAGACAAGGGCTCCTTGAAACAATATAGGCATAAATATGGCTTCCTAGAGCTAATGAATTAATTTAAATTTTACCAATAGCTCCCCAGCAGCAGTATCAGGCAACCGACACCTTTTCCTACCCGACACCGTCCCTCAACCAAAAGGTCCACATCATCTACATAGACGATCTCCCGACAGCCCACTTTTTCCAGTTCCTCTAGAAGGTCATTTACAACCGCAGTCCAGAGCTCCTATTGACTCTGCACTATGTGCAGACGCTCACCCACTCCGCCACGACAGTTCTGCCACGAAGTAAGTTGTAGATAAGCCCTATTAGGTTGATTTCAACCCCTAGATTATGAATATACTTGATTATTGCCTCTGGAGTGAGATTGTTGATTGCCGTTCGATACCGAAGAAGGATCGTACTGCATAATCTTCATGTATGAAGGCTTCCTCAGACCACATTACCAATGTGTTCAGGGCGGTATTCACCGACGTTTTCTTGCAATAACCATATTGAGCTCTTGAAAGACAGTCACGAGGAATCGCGTTTCTTATGTACAGGTCTATCAGTCTCTATAACACCTTTAGCGAAAGCGGTTTTAGCAAAAACGAAGAGACTGATAGGCCTAAAATCCCTATCTGAAACATGAGAGCCTTTTCCGGCCATGTGACGATCGTCCAGAAGATTGGAGAAGTACGGACCTGGATAAGAGATTCTGTAACCAGTAAGCGACAATTTTCGAATCGCTGTCACACTTTTTGATCCAAAAACATTTATATCATGCGTCAAAAAGTGCAATAGCGATCTGAAAATTGTCGCTTACTAGTTACAGAATCTCGCCCCTGAAGTACGAAATATCGCAAAGAAGTACATTTGGCTGTACTTCGAAGTACGAAGTACAAGAGCGAAAAAAGAAGTACTGTACTTCCGAAAGAAGTACGGTTGGTCACATTAGTTATACCAGGAAGAAGTCCTTGCGGCTCGATGGTGAATCGTCCTTGAATCCCTATAGTATTGTTGGTGAGTATCATTGAACTGAAATTGAGCGAACTACAAAACTGCATACTCAAAATTAGGTGCCATTTGATGAAAAATGAACTATATTTTTATAAAAAATTTACAAAAAAAAGGTTTATTTGGAAAAAGAAAAAACACTGTATTCTGGGTGTATATATTTAAAGAGGTAAAGGTTTCAATATGTTTGGAAAGCGCCACGCCCCTTTTTCCAGTAGCCCAAAAATCTCTATACCAATTTCCAGAACACTACCACAAATATGTACTTCCAGAGAAATACGGTATGAAAAATTCGATATGTATGGCTGATCCTTTGATATATCGAAAGTCTGCAGTAGGTGACTAAAATTTCAAAAAGCGAGATAACCTCTTATTAAAAGAAGGACCTCCTCTTTACATAATTAGTGTAGGTACCACAGGGCAACACCAATTTTGATGCGGAAAATGTTAAAGCTGTTTTTGGTAGACTTTTTTGTGCTGATTACGAATCCATAAGTATAAAGTTTCCAGTAGCTCCACATTTTGAGAAAAAAGTGGTGAAAGTGCAAGCAAGGAAACAAAAGGTGATGAAACCTTCCTTTTAGGCTTAAATTAAAGCTAGAACTACAGGCTACTATCCCTGAAAATACTACTCCTGCACCTTGCCCTGATGGCCACCTATACTCAATTACTTTTGATCGTCCAATAATAAAAAAAAACTACTGGAAAATTATGCAACTGACAAAAAATTGTGCAAAAATCAGTGTTAGTTGTTCAATAAATAACTATAGGTGACCTTAGGGTCAAGGTACAGGAATGGTATTTTTAGGGATTGAAGTCCGAAGGCCAAGCCAAGTGGAAGGTTCTACCACCTTATGCTTAATTGCAGGGATAGTAGTCGAGATATTTAGCTTTAGTCTAAGCCTAAGTGGAAGGTTCTACCACCCTTTGTTTCTTTGCTAGAGCCTATGAAATATTGCAAAAAAACTCGATTTTTTTACACTTTGACCTCGTTTTTCTTAAAATTTTGAGCTGATGGAAACTTACGGATTCGTGATCAGCACAAAAAGTTGTCAAAAATATATATTGTCAACATTTGCTGCATAAAATTTTTTTNATATCTATATATACAAAGATATTTAAGAAGGCTTACAGCAGAAAATATGTTTGAGGTATAATATGGGTGCCAAACGAAAGGTATTTGAAAAATCTTGATTTGGAAATATTTTTAATAGGATTATCAGCTATTTAAAAGTAAAGGCTGAAAATATTGAAATTAAATGAAATATTACATAACTGGTTCCAAACGAAAAGTGTTTGGGAAAGCTTTACTAGGTAACTTTTTTAAATCTTTCCACTTATTCAAAATCGGAACAGTTTAAATAAATATAGAATTTACAACATATTATCAAACGAAGTGATCATATTATCAACGAAGAGCTGGTACACAAATTACTTAATGTAAGAAATTAATAAACAAGTAATTTTTAAGCAAAAAACACAACCGACATCAATACTCATAAAAAATTTAATAGTACCGTTAATTTTTTCATGATCCAATGATCGGATCTAAACCAAATTAGTATGGGATCACCTGGAAATCAGTTGACGTGGTCCAAAGTTATGCGGTAACAAACATAAAAAATAATAATCCGACGAATTGATAACCTTCTCCTTTTTTTGAAGTCAGCTAAAAACTACCGAAACAAATAAAGAAATGATAAAAGAGTAACGAAAATAAAAAAAACTATCGCATGAAAGCTGTTTAAAAAATACTTAATGAAAACTTAAAACTGTTGACAACATTCCCTAGCATTATAAATCAGTTAACTTTTAATCGTAAACAATTTATTTCGTTTGGGGTCGCCATTGCCTACTACGTATATTGCGAGTAAAAAAATTTTGAATAACTTGAGATAATATTATTATGATTATGATTATCATTACTATTGTGAACTCCTATTCCCGACCAAAGATTCCCAAAATTAAAGCGAAAGCAGAAGGGCATTTACGATCGCATGATGCAAATGTTAAGATAATAAGAGCTGCAGAACTAAACCATGCAGGAACATTTTTTTACAACGGCGTGGAATTTCTGGCGTTTGCCGATGGCATCGACATCATCGGTAACAAAAATCGCGAAGTCTCTTCTGCCTTTTCCAAACTGGATAAGGAAGTAAAGCGAATGCGCCTGGTGGTAAACGAGGACAAGACGAAGTATCTCCTGTCATAAAAAACAGTCAGCGCATTCGCGCCTTGGAACCCAAGTCACTGTTGACAGCTATAAGTTCGGGAAACTGGAGAATTTTGTGTACTAGGGAACCAGCATTATCACAGATGAAAATATCAGCGTGGAAAATCCACACAGAATCACTCTTGCAAAGAAGTGCTACTTTGGACTGAGTAGGCAGTTCGGGAGTAAAGTCCTCTCTCGACGTATAAAAAACCGCACTCCATAAGTCACTCATCATGCCCGAGCTGTTATATGGCGCAGAAGCTTAAACAATGACAACATTCGATGAGACGTCTCTTAGAGTATTCGACAAAAAGATCTTACGGAAGATTTGTAGGCTTCTACGCGTGGGCGACGGGGATTACCGAATACGATGGAACGATGAGTTGTATGAGACTTAAAACGAAATATACATAGTGCAGGGAATGAAAATGCAGCGGCTCCGCTTGCTTAGACNCGCTTCTCCTTTTTTTGAAGTCAGCTAAAAACTACCGAAACAAATAACCAAATGATAAAAGAGTAACGAAAATAAAAAAACTATCGCATGAAAGCTGTTTAAAAAATACTTAATGAAAACTTAAAACTGTTGACAACATTCCCTAGCATTATAAATCAGTTAACTTTTAACGTAAACAATTTATTTCGTTTGGGGTCGCCTACTACGTATATTGCGAGTAAAAAAAATTTGAATAACTTGAGATAATATTATTATAATTATGATTATCATTACTATTGTGAACTCCTATTCCCGATCAAAGATTCCCAAAATTAAAGCGAAAGCAGAAGGGCATTTACGATCGCATGATGCAAATGTTAAGATAATAAGAGCTGCAGAACCAAACCATGCAGGAACATTTTTTTACAACGGCGTGGAATGTCTGGCGTTTGCCGATGGCATCGACATCATCGGTAACAAAAATCGCGAAGGGTCTTCTGCCTTTTCCAAACTGGATAAGGAAGTAAAGCGAATGCGCCTGGTGGTAAACGAGGACAAGACGAAGTATCTCCTGTCATAAAAAACAGTCAGCGCATTCGCGCAATGGAACCCAAGTCACTGTTGACAGCTATAAGTTCGGGAAACTGGAGAATTTTGTGTACTAGGGAACCAGCATTATCACAGATGAAAATATCAGCGTGGAAAATCCACACAGAATCACTCTTGCAAAGAAGTGCTACTTTGGACTGAGTAGGCAGTTCGGGAGTAAAGTCCTCTCTCGACGTATAAAAAACCGCACTCTATAAGTCACTCATCATGCCCGAGCTGTTATATGGCGCAGAAGCTTAGACAATGACAACATTCGAT
>NW_016159943.1:64331-65819 GCF_001687245.7 Rhagoletis zephyria | reverse complement strand
CTTAGACATGTCGGTCCAATAGGAACCGAAGTTCCAGGTGTGAAAGAATTCAACTCGCAATCCGCTGGTGGTAGCAGAGGAATAGGTAGCCCCCGCTGCAATGGAGAGACCAAGTTGGCACAGAGAGAAATTGACTGGCGTTCTTTGTCGAGCTCGGCCTAAATGGCTTATGCGGTTACAAAGCTAAAGTAGAAGAAGAATATGCAAATGATAAATGGCGGAGTTGGGGGAGGATGCGCCAGGTGGTCCTAGGAAAATATTCCTTATCAGATGGATCCTGGCAACGGTTCGATCAAAAAATTGCATTACCTTAACTATCACTTCGTCTGGAATTTCTGCGACATTGTTACCAGGTGGGAGCATTGCCAATTCAGCTCTTGAGCTGCCATTGAACATATAAATCATCGAAACTCCAACATGCAATATTTCCAGGGTAACCGGTGCACATAAAAAATCGCTTAAGGTCGTTGATCGATTGTTGTAAGATTTGCGTGGAAACGTTCAACCATTCGGGAATGCATTGATATTGCTCGCAGGAGATTTTACGCAAAATTGTCTGTAGTTCTCCGATTAACACTAGCGGACGAGATAAATGCTTGCCTGAAATAGTCAACATTGCGACAAGACGAATATACATACACTGCAGCTGAAGTATTCGCGCGACAATAACTGGACATTGGGAACGCAAAGCTGCCAGTCAATGAGAGATTAAGACAAATTTTTGTAACTTAGAAACATCGAAAGGAGAACTGATCAAAAGAATGTTTCTTTATTAAGAAAATTAATAATAGGAACCTCGATTGGCTCAGTGAACGGGCTATTCTTGCTGCGAAGAATAAGGATGTCTATCAACTAAATAATAGTGGTATTGAAAACAGTCGTTGCTTGAGCTGATCTGCCATTTTACCAGACTGCCAGGCCACTTGCTCACGTTGGTGAATACCACTAATATTATTCAATCCACCATTCAACGCGAGGAAATAGCACATACGTCGATAAACACCGTTGTGGAAAAAGACCATCCAACGGAATTTTTGAACTCGATTGATCTTTCTGGTAGACTCCACATAGTGAAATTGAAAATAGGTGTGCCAATTATCATGTTGCGGAATATTAATCGGCCAAAAATTTGCAACGGCAGGCGACTCGCACTAAAGAAATTGATGAAGAAAATAGTGTAAGTAAAGATTTTAACGTGGCCTTTCAAAGGTGAAGAATTCCCATGATTCCGACCGATACACCATTTCAATTTAAAAGATTGAAATTCCCAATTCGATTGACATTCGGAATCACAATCAATAATGCTCCAGTCGAACTTTGGAAAAGCAAATCAGATATCCTTGATATGTATGCATTGTTTCGTTAATAACACTGGTCTACAAGGGTTTTGCGAATAAGACGGGACCTGGTGTTTCCGAACGGATTTTTCGTGCTGAACACGAATCTGGGGTCCAAAACTTCCCATCACGTCACGTTTTCGAGAAAAAA
>NW_016159943.1:57085-63803 GCF_001687245.7 Rhagoletis zephyria | reverse complement strand
AACCTTGTTTTCAATATGTAATCCGCAAAAAATCGTAGGAACTCCGTAATTTAATATAACGGTTGATAAGATTATTGCAAAAATTTATTGAGAGCGACATAAATTACCCCAACAACTAAACTTTTAACATTTTTTTATTTCTTTAAATTTCAATAGCATAAACGGATCTGTAGAGAACATAGAGATCCGTGTGATTACCTTCTTCTGTTCGCCCATCAATCAGCGCCAGACACTCAACATTTTAATTCAAGTAGGAAGTAACAATATTTAAATTTAAAACTAATTCAATAAAGAAATAAATAGAATTATAATAACAGAATAATTGGCATCGCGAATGCCTAACGCTGACGAGTTGAAATGATAAGATTAGTAGCCTCATGGCTCTTTGAAATCTACCTTATGAGCAATAGCGCCGGCGTTTCCAAACGCGCCGGCGTCGCCGCCGCCGCCGAATATTTTTGAAGTTGACCACGCCGCCGCCGCAAGGCCTGTCGGCGTAAACCTCTAATGTGCACACATCGATTATCTCCACATTTTGAAAAAATCTTAAACTTAAGTGTCAAGCACTTTGTATAGACATAACTTATTACGTTTATAATTTTATAAACATAACTTTATAGAACATAATATTTATAACAACATTATTTATTTGACTTTATAATCACCATTATTATGAACACCGATGAAAATGGTACTGGGCAAGATTTCAATATCAGCTTGGGTGGCCAGATATTATAGTGACATAATCAGTACAGTTGGGATCAAAAATCAGTACAAAGCCATAAAAATCAGTTAATTTTTAGGCGTATTTTTTATTATTAACAATATAACAACCAAATAACAGCGCCTTAATTTAACAAATAATAACTAATACACTTTTAAATACATATAGTATTATCAATATAAAAATTCTTTACTTTAAAACAAATCAAAGGTATTACGTATATATGTACAGCTGTGCTCACGAAAATAGTAGTAAAATGTATTGACAGGTTTTGAAAATTTTTTCTTTCCTTACATAATTTAAATTATTATATAAATATTCTATTAATTCTATAACAAAAGACATGTGAATTGAAGTCTCAAACTTTCTATAGTATTTGTAAAATCGAGAAACTTAAAAGAAAAATTTGTAGCCCATTCAGTTTCAATAGAAGACGAACTAGAGTCAGAATCTGTTTGCATATTTTAAGCTACAAATTTAAAGCATATTTAGATGGTGTGCTTATTAAATACAACATTCACATTAAAATGTTGACTGAAATTTAATAGTGTTAAATGTGTGTGTGCAAGTAAAGTTACAGGTAGTCGAACATCAAAAATCAAAGTAAAGCTACATATATCATATCCAAATGTCGGTAGTTTGCACCTTTTCCAAATTTTTAGAACTTACATTGCACCGTAGCAGTAGTCATCTTAAGTTTGAAATACTGACAGCCGATTTCTCAGTGGATGTTTAATTATAATCAAAATATTGTCTCTTATTATCATGTTCTCAGTGTACTTAATATATGATTAACTCACCACCACCTTTCATAAGATTTATTAATGGCGAAACCAGCTTTTCCTGTAAATCCTGTAAAACCTGCAAATCGTGAAGTTGGGTTGGGTTGAATCCAAAGAGTTTGTTATTTTGCGAAATCATAGGAAACGAAAGGGGCACCGAAATTGCGCATATGGAAACTGTGCATTTAGACATTATTTCGGTTTCAACCGAAACTGTGCATGTATGCTTTATTTCGGTTTTTACCATATGCATTATTTCGGTTTTAAACCGAAACTGTGCATGTATGCATTACTTCGTTTTTTTTCATATGCATTATTTCGCTTTTAAAACGAAAGTATGCATATGCATAATTTCGGTATTTTCTCATATGCATTATTTCGGTTTTCAACCGAAACTGTGCATGTATGCATTATTTCGGTTTTTTTCGTATGCATTATTTCGGTTTTTTTCATATGCATTATTTCGTATGCACAGTTTCCATATGCACAATTTCAGGGTGCCGAAACGAAACAATTGCAAGCTGACACCTTTTTAAAAATGGTTTAAATTTAATTAATGCTTTCAATCTGCTCACACGTATGAGCGGTCAAAAACCTTTGTTTTGAACATGTAAACCTCAAATGTCAATGTAAACCTCAATGTAAATGTCAATTACACAAATTTACAAAAGTATTTATTAAATGTAAAGATCAGTACAAAATCAGTACAAACTCAAAAAATCAGTAGCTTTTGCATACTGATTTCGGGCTCTTAAAAATCAATACAATAGAAAAAAATCAGCACATGTACTGATTAAATCAGCGCATCTGGCAACCCTAATATCAGCATGGCACAGCCTACAGTCTCCGTAGTACTGTCAGAAGTGCTAAACATTCTGGAACCAACTCTATGTCACAGATGGATAAGTTTAGTTATGACTAGGGTTGTTATCCGTTCTCTTTTTCCCGGACACCGTCCTCTTTTTTAAGCATATGTCCTCGGATAAAATTTGTTTCCGGGAAAGTCCTACTTTTTGTAACCTCACGTATTTATGTTTTTCCTTTTACAAAAGTATTACAAACACTCAGTTTAAAGTTCCCACTAATTTTTTTGGTGCACTTTTATTTACTGCTTTGGTCGGCGAAAATCCTCCGGCTGAACCCTCCACGAGGGTGCCGACTGGTAATGGCCACTACAATTTATGTTCTGTACGATGTCAGAATGGTGTCCAGCTAAGATCAGAAATCAGTGCTAAGTGCTTAAGCTCCTCAATGGCTAAGTTATATGGAAATGGTTTTTGTTCGTGGCCTATGGAGGTAATGGAGGAGCAAACCTCTTTAAAAAAGCTCTGGGTTGGAACAAGGTGTTAGACGGCCCGTGCTGATGTTCAGCCTGGCTGGGGACCCAGATTAACAAATAGCCCAGTCTCGAACGGAGTGCTCCACTGTCCGACACTCGTGGGACCAAAATTGTAAGCACAATATTCAATAAAAAATTCACAAAGGAGGATGGCCCTCCAAAAAAAAATGACAGGGGTGGCTCCAGTTAATGCTACAGCCTCGAGCAGGGCATTTATCGGACCGTCAGTGACAGGAGTTAGAGGGGGCTTAAGCGGTAGGGCTGGTCCTGGTACGAGTACCATAGGGGGCAGAGGGGGGAGTGGAGGCTTGGGCAAACCGGTCTCCAACCGATTCATGGCTGGAGCTGCAGCGTAAGCTCCTCCTAGGGAAGTCAGACCCCAAAGCACACACACCTTAACCCAAGAGCGGGGTGCGGCACCTGCTTCAAAAATAACCCGGCAGGATGCTGCCGACATTCCAAGCAGCTCGAGAAAAGCTGCAAACACAGGCCTGGTGGGGTCGGCTAAACATGTCCGCCCCTCGAAGCAGGCATATTATGACAAACAGGCGTCCATGAGGGTCGTGAACAGGATCGGGGACCTGCCGATAGAGCAGCTCACGGAGGAGCAGGTTAGGTGACTGGAGTGGGCGAGGGAAGTAGTAGCCAGCTTGGGAAAACCGGCAGGTACTGCTCCAATAAGGCAGCGATCTGCTGAACAGGCAGGGGGTGGGGTCGCCAAAAGACCGAAAACAGGCGTTGAAGTACTGGCCATCATCGACAGAGGGGAGGAGGAAGGGACTATCCCCAAAGAGAAGTGGAGGTTGGTGGAGGAAGCGATCGCCGAAATCTTCCTCCAAGTCCTAGAGGAAAATCCTGGACCTCCTCCTCTCCGTTAGTAAGGTAGGTGAAGTTTGGCCGGGAGCCAAGCTCGAGGCCGTCAGCAAGGAAGATATTCCTAGCAGACCGAGGGCTCGAGTTTGGATTCCGGCTAAACCCGCCGAGCCTGAAAGAATTGAGTGGATCTTCAGTTCCTGTAATAAGGACCTGCCAACTCACAATTGGAGGATAGGGAAGATAGAGGAGCCAGTAGAGAATAGAAGGCAGGTGTTGCTGATCCTCAACGCCGAATCGATAGCCCCACTGGCGCAAAAGGATTGGGTGGTGATATTCGGGTTTAATAACGCAACCATTCTAATCTACCGCAGCGACGAGCCGAGCTTGGACCTTAGTGAGGAGAGCGACAAGTCCGGCCTGCGCAGCGGTGGTGAAGAAGGGTTGCCCTGCTGCCAATGCTCATCCGACTCGGAGAGGCTATCCGGTTTGGGGGCATTATTTTACGAAGAAGACCTCCTCGCCGATGACACCGATCGAAGAGGCGGACGTGGATGTCAGGATGGTGGAGGTAAAATGGACAGAGTCTGATGAAGCTGATCCAGATAAACCTCCACCACTCTAAACTCTCGTCTGCGAACCTTGAGGTCCGCCTGGCTGCCGGTGGACTCGACGTTGTCCTCATCCAGGAACCGTCGATACACGGCAATAAAATCTGCGGGCTCGGGATGAAGGGCTTTCAGCTTATTGCCGCACAAAATGCAGGTAAGACTAGAGCTTGCATATTAGAAAGGAACAACTTAAACATCTTCCTGCTTCCACAGCTTAGTGAAGGCGATCTGGAAGCGGCAAGCATTGAGCTGGACAAAACCAGCTTTTGGGTAACCTCTGCCTACATGGCCCATGACAAGGACGTGCCACCAGATTGGTTTCGTACCTTGGACGAGGAAGCAGCCTTCAAGAATAAACCACTGGTTGTCTCCTGCGACGCTAATGCCCACAACTTGATGTGGGGGAGTACGGACACGAATGCTAGAGGTTAGTCGTTACTAGACTTCATTCTAGGGAACAAACTTATAGTGTCTTGAATTAAGGCTCAGAGCAGACCTTTATAACAAAGAGTATAGAGGGGGTTTTGGACATAACCCTGGCTTCAGACATGTTTGCCCATAAAATCAAGAGATGGAGAGTACTGAATGAAAAATCTTATTCTGACCATCGCTATATTGAATTCGAAATAGATCTTAAGACCCCCCAAGTAAGCGAGTTCAGAAATGTTAGAAATACCAACTGGGGGGTTTACAATAATAAATTAAGGACTTTACTGCCAAAGATACCTCCCCGAGACCCTGCCACGGAGGTGGAGATGGATGGGTTGGTTAATCAGGTTACTAAAGCCATCAATAGTTCTTTGTCAGCCGGATGCCCGGTTGTTCGATACAGGGGAAAAAACAAACACCTTGGTAGTCGAAACAATTATCCTTATTACGTGAATCCAATAGGACATTGTTCAATAAGGCCAAACAGAGGGCTGGGAAGTCTACAAGGCTGATCTGAAAATATACAAAAAAGCAGTGAAAACTGCGAAACGTAAATCCTGGAAAAGTTACGGCAAGGGAATTAAGGAAACCACGGAAGCGGCCAGATTAAGAAGAATTCTCGCAAAGTCGCCATGCAACCTTGGCAATCTCAAGGGTCAAGGGAACTCATGGACTACGACGAGCGAGGAATCTTTAGGTCTCCTCCTGGACACACACATCCCTGGACACAAGCCGGTGGAACCTAATGACCCTACGAATGAAGGGGGCCTATCTGATCTGGGAAACCGACTGAGTACTAACGAAAAAATCGAATGGGCTATTAAGACTTTTGGTCCTTACAAGTCACCGGGACTTGATGGAATACAACCGGTAGATCTGCAGCAATCACAGGGTATTATCTCTCCGTTCATTGTGGTTATTATAAGAAGCCGTCTTAACATGGGCTACATCCCGCTAGGCTGGAGAGAGACAAAAGTCTGCTTTATATCCAAGTCCTCTCATACCCACCCTAAGGACTTCGGACCCATTAGTCTCACATATTTCCTTCTCAAAATTTTAGAGAGGATAGTGGATGATTATGTACGGGGCGTGATACCAACAAGTAGTCTCTCCCCAGCGCAGCATGCCTATACGAAAGGCAAATCCACGGAAACCGCCTTGCACTCGCTCGTCGGGTTGGTGGACAAAAGTTTATTAGATAAAGAGTATGCTCTGGTTGCTTTTGTAGATATAGAAGGCGCCTTCAACAATATTAACGCAAGCGCCATAACGGGTGCCTTAGAAGAGCTTGGAGTTGACCAGAATGTGGCGGTGCTGATCGAGTCTATACTTGTCAGCAGGACGATAACCGCTAAGCTCGGCAACACCACAATAAGCAGAAAGGTCTGTAGAGGCACTCCTCAGGGAGGGGTTCTCTCCCCTCTTCTCTGGAATCTGGCGGTGAACTCTCTGCTGGTGGCACTAGAGAGGGGGGGTTGCCATGTCACAGCATATGCTGACGATCTGGCAATTGCCGTCAAAGGCAAATACCCAAATACCCTAATGGAGATTCTGCGCTCTAACATGGCCACGCTTAGGAACTGGACAGAGAGTAGGGGACTCGGAGTAAACCCCGAGAAAACCGAAGCAATTCTCTTCACAGGGAAACACAGGCTTCCCATAGTCTCCCTGCTAATCTTTTATGGGTGTGGAGATATCCTTGAAGGAGAATTTTCAGTATCTAGGACTCATATTAGACAGGAAACTAACGTTAATTAGGAGAAATTAGGAAAAAGAGTAAGGAAGGCCAACGTTGCATTATACACATGCAAAAAAGCGGTCGGAATCAAGTGGGGGTTAACACCTCGTCTTACACATTGGCTATACACCTCGGTGGTCAGGCCAATATTCTTATATGGAATAATTGTATGGTGGCCAGCAACTCCAAAGGCAAGTTACCTAAAACTATTGAGTAAGGTCCAAAGAACAGCGTTTCTATGCATTTCAGGTGCCTTAAGGACCACCCCAAATAAGGCGCTGG
>NW_016159943.1:41694-57026 GCF_001687245.7 Rhagoletis zephyria | reverse complement strand
GGCAACACCACAATAAGCAGAAAGGTCTGTAGAGGCACTACGCAGGGAGGGGTTCTCTCCCCTCTTCTCTGGAATTTGGCGGTGAACTCTCTGCTGGTGGCACTAGAGAGGGGGGGTTGCCATGTCACAGCATATGCTGACGACCTGGCAATTGCCGTCAAAGGCAAATACCCAAATACCCTAATGGAGATTCTGCGCTCTAACATGGCCACGCTTAGGAACTGGACAGAGAGTAGGGGACTCGGAGTAAACCCCGAGAAAACCGAAGCAATTCTCTTCACAGGGAAACACAGGCTTCCCATAGTCTCCCTGCTAATCTTTTATGGGTGTGGAGATATCCTTGAAGGAGAATTTTCAGTATCTAGGACTCATATTAGACAGGAAACTAACGTTAATTAGGAGAAATTAGGAAAAAGAGTAAGGAAGGCCAACGTTGCATTATACACATGCAAAAAAGCGGTCGGAATCAAGTGGGGGTTAACACCTCGTATTACACATTGGCTATACACCTCGGTGGTCAGGCCAATATTCTTATATGGAATAATTGTATGGTGGCCAGCAACTCCAAAGGCAAGTTACCTAAAACTATTGAGTAAGGTCCAAAGAACAGCGTTTCTATGCATTTCAGGTGCCTTAAGGACCACCCCAAATAAGGCGCTGGAGGTGATTACCAATTTGCCCGCAATAAACCTGGTGGGAAAATACGCGGCAGCCGATTCAGCGCTCAAACTAAAAAGTATGGTGGAAGGATCGGCGGTTTGGCCACGCTTCCGTACTTCACACTCTGGGTAGTTACAACCAAGAAGTTGACTACTCCGCTCCCAAACCAATCTTCGGTAGGCTCTTTAAGACGAGCATCCCGTCAAGAAGATAATGGAAAACACCAAGACCATGGAGACGGGGGGATTGGAATTTTTACACAGATGGATCCAAGCTAGACAATAGGGTTGGCTACGGAGTTTTCTCTAAGGAACTAGGACTGGAACTATCCGTCCGAATTCCGGACCACTGCAGTGTATATCAGGCAGAAGTTTTAGCTATAAAAGAGGTGGCTGAGTACCTTAGTACACATGCCGTAACGAAGACTACGATTAATATTTTCTCGGATAGCCAGGCGGCCATTAAATCAATAAACATGGTAATGCTGAGGTCGAAGGTTGCGCAGGAATGCCTCGCAACTCTAAACGATATTAGCACCGTGTTCAAGGTCAGCCTCATATGTGTTCCGGGACATAGAGATGTTGAAGGAAACTGCAGGGCCGATGAGCTAGCCAGGAAAGGTACGAATCTACCCCTATATGAAAACAGGGGCACTATTGGGATACCCATGGCAACCTGCAAATTAGAAGTTCGAAATAGCATGATCCAAGAGGCCAACAGGTCATGGCTAGGGGAGGGCACATGTAGAACAATCAGGGTGCTTTGGCCGTAAATAGAAAAGAAAAATACGAAAGAGTTGCTGTGCCTCTCAAGAGAGGACATTGCGAAGGTCACGGCTTGTGTAACCGGTCATTGGCTATTTGGCAGGCACTCTTCAAGACTAGGAATTTTCTCCCACGAATATTGCAGAAGTTGCAGAGATGAGGAAGAGGAAGAAACCGTAGAGCACTTCTTCTGCAGCTGCCCAGCTTTGGCCAAGAGGAGAGCAAGCTTTTTAGGCAGGCCCTTCTTTAGCTCTCTTACGGAATTATCACGCGTAGGAATAAAACTGATTCTACGCTTTATAAGAGCCTCAAATTGGTTCCCTGAAGAATAGTCACCGAGGTTCCCGTGTTCTGCAGTGGTACCACAATGGACCTTCAAAAGGTCTAAGTGAGTTGGTAAATTGAACCGACTGCCANCAAGAAGTTGACTACTCCGCTCCCAAACCAATCTTCGGTAGGCTCTTTAAGACGAGCATCCCGTCAAGAAGATAATGGAAAACACCAAGACCATGGAGACGGGGGGATTGGAATTTTTACACAGATGGATCCAAGCTAGACAATAGGGTTGGCTACGGAGTTTTCTCTAAGGAACTAGGACTGGAACTATCCGTCCGAATTCCGGACCACTGCAGTGTATATCAGGCAGAAGTTTTAGCTATAAAAGAGGTGGCTGTGTACCTTAGTACACATGCCGTAACGAAGACTACGATTAATATTTTCTCGGATAGCCAGGCGGCCATTAAATCAATGAACATGGTAATGCTGAGGTCGAAGGTTGCGCAGGAATGCCTCGCAGCTCTAAACGATATTAGCACCGTGTTCAAGGTCAGCCTCATATGTGTTCCGGGACATAGAGATGTTGAAGGAAACTGCAGGGCCGATGAGCTAGCCAGGAAAGGTACGAATCTACCCCTATATGAAAACAGGGGCACTATTGGGATACCCATGGCAACCTGCAAATTAGAAGTTCGAAATAGCATGATCCAAGAGGCCAACAGGTCATGGCTAGGGGAGGGCACATGTAGAACAATCAGGGTGCTTTGGCCGTAAATAGAAAAGAAAAATACGAAAGAGTTGCTGTGCCTCTCAAGAGAGGACATTGCGAAGGTCACGGCTTGTGTAACCGGTCATGAATATTGCAGAAGTTGCAGAGATGATGATTGATGAAGTTTCCCAGCTTTGGCCAAGAGGAGAGCAAGCTTTTTAGGCAGGCCCTTCTTTAGCTCTCTTACGGAATTATCACGCGTAGGAATAAAACTGATTCTACGCTTTATAAGAGCCTCAAATTGGTTCCCTGAAGAATAGTCACCGAGGTTCCCGTGTTCTGCAGTGGTACCACAATGGACCTTCAAAAGGTCTAAGTGAGTTGGTAAATTGAACCGACTGCCACATCAACCTAACCTAACCTAACCTAACCTATTTACTGCTTTTCTTCTTCAAATCATTTGGAGTACCCTGTTATGTTTCTCATATTCTCTTAAAGTAGAATACTTCTTCCAACATCGCTACTGCGTTATTATAAAAGTATTGTGAATTTTGTGTAAAGTAAGGTTGCCAGATTCTGAAACGGAGAAAGGAGTACATTTCCATTTTCGGTAGAAAAAAAGCAGCACAAAACATAAAAAAGGAGTACAATTTTTGTTTTAATTTTTTGATCAATTTATTGTCAGAAATTATCATTAATTAGGTACAAACAAACAAAGATATCATAGAAATCTTTATCAAAGCAACAATAAATCTTAAAAATAAATAACTAAATTGTACAAAAGAATTCCAGACTCTTCCTGAATTTATGGCCTTTTTTTAATTTAAGCCTTATAATTACGGTGACCATCCGTCCTGCATTATACGGGACAGTCCTGTTTTTTGACCCATTGTCCTGGTAATTTATTTATTTTATAAGGGACGGCAAATGTTCTGTATTTCTTTTAGTGCCCTGTATTTGTCCCGTATTCGGTACTTCGACGCCTTAACAGGTCATTAACATGCCATGCCTATGAGCGAGTTTTAAATAATGTTGGTATATGATAGTAATTTTTTCCATAAACAGTTATTATTTTCCAATTTGAATGCCTCTGATTCGAGTCAAGGAATACATACATTGGCCAAAATAGAAATTAGGACTTCACATTTAAGTAAGTTTTGGCTATTTTGCCTTAGTTTATTTAATTATTATTATTTATTTTATGCAATGTTTCACCAAAATTTTATATTTCTTATTAGAATCTTCAGAAAAAAATTTGGTTTGCAGTGTAATAAAGTATGAGTGAAAAGTGCTGCTCATTTGCTTCTCTTTCAAAAAAAATCGTCGAACATACTTACTTTGTATGAAAAAGTGCGTAACACCGTCAAGAAAAAAACAAATTGCCAAAAATTAATAGTAAGCCTTAGCGACTTAAATTAAACGATTTTTTTTTTTTACACATTTTACGGGGTAAAAATCTCGAGAAAATTATCCGAAAAATTTGTGGTATTACTAAAATGATACTGTTTCAGGGCTAATTCATCCAGGATCATTGAAGAAGGCTTTAAGATCAGTACGCTGTTGTGGAAAAAATTTGAAAAATAATTTTTTGTCCCGTATTCGGCTCTCATAAATATGGTCACCGTACTTATAATTGATTTAATATTTTTCCGATTTTTATACCCGAGCGCCCTGCACCTACCTTTTCACTATCACAATATGAATGGCAGAGTACAGGGCGTTAAATACTAGTTGTCGCACAGGTTTTTTGAAAAATAAAAGGGTCCTTTATAGATTTTGCGAAAAAATATATTTTTTGTTAACTTTGTAAATATTTTAGTTTAATTTTATTAATTAGTTTTAAAATTGTAATCCTTATTTGCATTTTCCAGCTTTGGGAGATAATTAATTAATTAATCCCAACGGTTTTTACTTGCTAAAATAACAAAGTTTTCCTAATGCCGATTGGTTACTTTTTTCATTTTATATTAATGGCCCTGTTTTGTGTCAATCTAGCAAAAACCTGCCTCTAACATGTCGATAACTAACTAAAACTTAAAGCCTGCTCTAAACTTAAAAATTAATTTTAACTAGAAGAGGTTTTAACTTTCGACTATAACTACGGGCCTATGTATTTAATTTTACGTAAATATGACTTATAACATTTCTTATTTAATGCAAAAAAGCTATGCCACAAAAACCGAGCACTTTATGTAATCACTGTGTAAGCCCGTTCTTTTATACAGTTTAAAAGAATGTGACTTTTTATTATTCAATTTTTTAATCTCTTTACTGAACCATAATTGTGTTGGTTCTTCATGAACAATATTACGTTTTGGTACAACGCTACGCTCTACGTTATCTCTATATATTGATACCTTTGAAAGTTCTTTGTTAATTTTTCTGAAATTAGCTTTCGCAAAAACATATCATAGTACTTGAGCTATACAACTTATTATTATGAATTTCATTTATGATTTCGTAGCTTAACTCAAGAGCGGGATGGTATGCATCGGAACATCATCAACGTAAACAAGATGCAAGACCTTTCCAAACTTATTTGGTCATATATAGTATATTTTGCTTAGCTGCACATCCTTCTTTGCACGAAAAACTTGTGCACGTAACCGAAAAAGGCACTTAAGCGAATTTTCTTTACTACTTCAATGAGGAAGGTATCCGAATCCCTATGAAACCAAATATTGGCGGAGCACTTACCATGTAGAAATTACTGCAAGCGAAATTTTTACCGAATGTTATCTAATTATCTATATAACTACATAAGTTGATAGCCATTTTCGTTGTTCTGCGAGATGAGCAAAATAAATAAAAGGTTGTAAAATTAGGTAATTGTAGGGCCAGTGCAGGTAAACGTAATACTTTCATTGATAATTGATACTAGTCGCACAATTTTTAAGGCAGGTATCGCCAATGTGCAGGTATGTTGAATGCATCTATCGGAGCAGTTTCCTTATAAATGTTAAAAATAATGCTTTTGATGCGCATTTTGGGGTAGGTATCTTAAATGTGCACTGGCAGCAAAGCAAAATATACTGTATTTATTTGTATTAGGCAAAGTCAGCCATTTCCTCCAGAAAAACATTGTAACTATCTCTAGATGAAAGTGGTACAATAGCGCTGTCAATAATGTTCCATGAAATGTGTGGCAGATTGAAATCGCTCAAAGTATGTCTTTTTCAGGAGTATTTTTCCTTAGAATTTGTATAAAAAATAAAAGAAAAACTGTATAGGACAGTGATGATAAAGTTGCCACAATTGTGCTTTTTTGGTATAATTTGAACCCAAGAAGTACACTGACACCACATAGACCTTTTTAGTACAATTTGGAAATGCAGCGCGGTGTTTATGTATTTCGATTGGTTTAATATTTACGTTGGTTCAAAGATTCTTCTTATTCATACAAATACTTTCTTCCTTCTCTTGTTCATGCAAACTTCGACTAAATTTGTTTTACATAACTCTTCTACCGGAGCACGAGAACTTAAAAAATTTAAATATATGAGCAATTCTTTTTTTAAGTCGAACGGATTTCGTAAAAAAAATTGTGTCATGTCCCCGATTCGCTTAAATTTTTTTTGTACCATGAAATAAGTTAACACGTGGATTTTTTTTTCTTTTTTTTTTCTTCGTAGATATGATCTTTCAAAGTTTGCATTTTTTCGTGATTCTGACTAATCAAGTACTTTCTCAAATCGTTATATCTCGGTAGGGTTCGAAATTTCTGACTTTGGTATCGATACTGAGTACTCATTCTGGCATCGAGCTCATGGTATCGATACTCTAAAAGTATCAGGGAAAAAGTATCGAGACTACTCAATATCGGATTTATTAAAATACGTTTTTGGGATACTAAAATTATTTTGCTCTTCAATCGTATATCTATATATATTTCCTGAAATTAAAACAATAGACATTTAAAATACTTGATTTTTATTTCATTGCAGAACTTACTTCCACGTTAGAAGTAATTTAAACGTTAAATTTACATACATAAATACACACATATTTACTTTCACGAATTTTAAATTTTATTACGAATTTTTGGAAACTTTGGGGGTATGCATTTTTGTAGCCTATTCAATTTTGTATAATGCTTGAAACACAAAACCCGGCGAACGGCAAATTTCGCCCAGCAGAGCGATGCCGACGACCAACTTTCGCCCGGCTAATTCGCTTACTGAAACACAAATAGAGCGGTATCGAGCGGTTCGAATGCTGTCAGCTGATAAGGTGACCATGTTTCAAGAAGGAAGCTTTTACAACGAAGAGGGAAAATACCAGCAAGAAGAAGTTTAAAATATAGAAATAGTCTTTAAATATAACTACTAGTAAACTTACGTTTTACTAGATTAATCTCTGATAGAATAACATAAGGTATATTATTTTACTTTTAAACAAAAATTACGATAACTTTTAAAGTATGGTCATCATGGCCTTTTTTGTCGTTGCCGTCGACCGCGGCGATAGAAATAAATCTATCGTCGCGAACAGTCGTCGAGCAAACTTCGTCGTTTGTTTTGATTGTGCGCGTTCTCATATAAATCAGTGTGTTTTAATTATTTCGGCGAACATTCGCGACGAAAAATTTGCCGTTCGCCGGTGTTGTGCTTCAGCTGTAATATTGTGCAAGTTTTAATTAAAAGTCAACGGTAGTAGGCTACACGGAAAGTTGAATCGGTTACAAAACTGCATACCCTAAAAGTTTCTAAAAATTCTGTATTTTCGTGAACTTTAAAGTAAAGTTTTATGGCCTTATTCACAAAAATAAAAAAGGTGTAAAAACTTGAAAAATGTATGAAAGTGTCATTTTATTTAAGCTCTTTAAACCTACTTTATTTTTTATGAATAAGGCCATTAAACTTAAACTTATTTGGTTTATGTTATGTAACAGACTACACGAAATTTCAGTTTATTTTAAGTGATGGACAAAATTGACTGATAGTAATCCATATAAGCAAAGAAAATTGGGTTGCCAATGGAAGACAAAATTTAAAAAGTGCTTTTTTTTTAAGTATTCGATACTACGAGTACTTTGGAAAGTATCGAATAAAATCACCAAATAAGGTATCGAGTATTAAAGTACTCATTTTTATACCCTCAGTATCGATACTTACTCAATATCGATAGTATCGTTCGAACCCTATATCTCGGGTTCTGCTTATCGTAGAGACTTCATCTTAACGTCGTTTTAAAGCTAAAGAAACGGGCTTAACACTTCTATATATGTATAAGATGGTCAAGATTGTCCTAAATCTAACTTAGCTATTAACAGTTGCACTTTTTGAAGATGATTTCCATAGTGAAGGCCAATAAATTAGGGATTTAAAATTATACCATCGTAATCCTTGTTTAATCTATATATATAACAAGTAATTTTTAGCAAAACAAAACCGACTTAAAAAAAAAATATATATATATCTATATATTTCATGATCCAATGATCGGATCTAAAGCAAATTAGTATGGGACTATCTCTGAGACACTACCTTTCCGTTGCAAAAAGAATTATTGAAATCGGTTGACGTGGTGCAAAGTTATGCGGTAACATACATAAAAACAAACAACTTTTTTGGAAGTCGGTTAAAAATGAAATGTTTTCCGTATGACGGCGATTCCTGACCAAACGCCTGAACCGATTCCAATTCTGTAAAAAGCACATTTTTGGACCTTCTGCGTGGAAGGTTCTTTGATTTAAAAAATTTGAAATTGTTTGTTGTTGTTGCCGAAAAACGAAGAAAGCTGAGACGTCACGATTTCAAAATTTCATAGAGTTTTCAGTATATTAAATGTCACTAATCTACTGAACGGCTGGACCGATTTCGTTCATATTTGGAACATATTTCAGCACCTTGAAGGGAAATATTTCGACTGAAAATTTAATCGCTAGGTGGCGTTGAGGTCCATGATATTCATAAAAATTTCATTTACTTACTGATTTGGCTCATATTTAGAAAACAATTTGGCCAATTTAAAAGAAATATTTAGACTTGAAACTTACACGATAGGTGGCCCTGTGGCCGAGACATATCCAAAAATTGTTTTACGCTAAGAGAAGAATATATCTACTATATATTTGTGGAAATATGTATGTATGTATGTATGTGCCAGGCTGCAGCCTAAACTGACGGACAGAATCGAACAAAATTTTGACAGAGTATTGCCATGACACCTGGGCCTATAATAGGGTAAAAAAATTGGGATTCGACAAGGGGGCGTGGCACCTCGCATAGGCGTGAAATTTTTAATCATCCATAACGTCGAAACTATAAGTCACATGAACTTGAAATTTGGTATGCAGTCATATATATGGTAGGTGCTTACAGTAGAGTATATATAAATGACTTTGTAAATGTGGGCGTGGCACATCCCATAGGCGTCAAATTTGTTATCAATCATAACTTCGGAACCATAAGTCACACGAACTTGAAATTTGGTATACAGTCATATATATGGTAGGTGCTTATAGTATGGTATAAATAAATGAGTTTGTAGAAGTGGGCGTGGCACATCCAATAAGCGTGGAATATTTTATCAGCTATAAATCCGAAACTATAAGTCATATGAGCTTGAAATTTGTTATTCAGTCATACATATGGTAGGTGCTTATAGTAGGGTATATATGAATGAGGTTGTAAAAGTGGGCGTGGCACATCCCATAGGAATATTTTATCAGCTATTACTCCGGAGCTATAAGCCACATGACCTTGAAATTTGGTATGCAGACATAACTATGGTAGCTGCTTACAGTAAAGTATATATAAAAGGGGGCGTGGCACATCCCATAGGCGTTGAACTTTGTATCAGCTATTCACAACCATCAGTCACATGAAATTGAAAATAGGTATGCAGACATATCTGCGGTAAGTGCTTACAGTAGGCTATATATACATGAGTTTGTAAAAGAGGCGTGGCACATCCCATAGGCGTGGACCCTTTTATCAACTATAACTTGGGAACCATAAGTCCCAAGAACTTGAAATTTGGTGTGCAGGCATATCTACGGTAGGCGCTTTAAGTAAGGCATATATAACTGAGTGGAACATCCCATAGGCATGGAAAATTCGGAATCATATGTCCCGTGAAATTGAAATTTGGTACGCAGACGTATCTTTAGTAGGTTCTTAAGTAGGCTATATATAAGTGAGATTTTAAAAGGCGGAACCGGCACGTCCCATGACCTGGAATGTTTTATCAGTCATAACTCCGGAGCTATAAGTCGCTTGAACTTTAAATTTCGTACGCAGCCATTTTAATGGTAGGTATGTACTTATATTAGGGTATATATAAATGAGTTTGTAAAAGAGTGCATGGCACATCCAATAGGCATTGAATTTTTTATCAGCTATAACTTCGGAACTATAAGTCCCACAAACTTGAAATTTAGTATGCAGATATATCAATGGTAGGTGCTTATATATAAATGGGTTTGTAAAAGGGGACGTGGCACATCCCATAGGCGTGGAAAATTTGATCAGCTATAATTTCAAAACCATAAGTCAAATGAAATTGAAATTTGGTACGCAAACGTATCTATGGTAGGTGCTTATATTAGGGTCTTAATATATATATATCCCATTTCACTGTGTTCGTTTACGCTAATCTCCGAAACCGCTTAACCGATTTCAATGAAATTTTGTGGGTGTGTATTGTTGGTTCCAACTTAAAAGAAAGGATAGTTGTGAACCCGAGAAAAATTTTTTTTTCATCGAAATTTTTTCTATGCTTCTCTGGAAAAAGTTACGTGGCACCTCCCATACAAACTGAATTTTGCATACTGCATATCCCGGAAAATGTTCATGGAAGAAGTCTCGAACTTGGTATGGAGATATATGAAAGCAATCGCATACTCATGGAGATAAATTGTGGTTATCGGAAAAGGAAGCGTGGCACTTCCCATACACATCGAATTTTTCATACTGCATATCTCTGAATGTTTTCATGGAAGAGTACTGGAACTTGGTATGTACAAGATATATAAAACGCGACTGGTCATGAAGAAAAGTTGGGGCTATTGGAAAAAGGGACGTGGCACCTCCCATGGTAGATTACTCGAAAATGGTATAGAGATATATGAAATCAATCCCATGCTCTTAGAGAAAATTGGAGTTATTTGAAAAGGGGACGTGGCGCCTTTCAAAGGCACTGAAACTATTACGTATCTTTGTATGCATGTACAGTTTTGCTAAGTTATTTAAGACGGCAAATATGCCTTCTGACAACCACCAAACCGTAATATTAGAAGACAAATGCGTCACTAAAAATCATGAACGTCAACTCTTGGTGAAAATGTTGGACCAAAGTGTTTCAATACACGGTTAAAAATTTCGGTTTTAATTTTAAACTTTTTGACCTGCATATATGACCAAACTACATAAATTCAGTTTCAAATACAAACCTTATAAATTTAAAAAAAAGAGGGCACATATGTATGTTAACAGTTCGGTTTAAATTTTAAACCCGAACATTTTCATAATTAAGAATAAAAATTAAAATAAAATTTCATGCTCCGTCGGAGGGGGATTGAACCCGGACAGCCTTAGTAGCAACCATATGTATCAAGCAGCTTTGCACACTCAGCTACAGCCACGCATGTAAATGTGCTTTCATATGTTGAGTTTGAATCAACTCCACATTTCGCTGCGTGCAAACAATTTCTATTTCGATTTAGATTTTAAACCATATTACATTACAACGCTGTTATTAACTTGCAATGTTGTGTGTCCAGAAGCTTTCAATGTTGTGGATCCAGAAACTTTCAATGTTGTGTGTCCGACACCAAAAAAGCTTTGCTTTGAAAAGTTCCTATAAAAAAGCATAGTGCATAGGGCGACATCTGTAGTGAATAGGGCGAGGTAGATGACATCTAGATGTCGCCCTATGTACTACGTTTGCTACAGCGGAAATAGACGACACGCCATTTCTTTAAATAAAATTAATTGGTGCTCGTTNCACAATATATTAAAAATTGCTTAAAACTATTGACTGGTTTAAAAAGTAGACTATAAAGATTAAAAAAGGCAGTAGTCCCAGCGCGGTTTAAAAATTAAACCCAAATTTTTGACCGTGTACAAAAAATTTATTTTAGGCGGGACGAAGTTCGCCGGGTCTGCTAGTCTATATATATAAAAATGAAATGTTTTCCGTATGACGGCGATGCCTGACCAAACGGCTGAACCGATTTTAATTCTGTAAAAGGTTCTTTTTTGGACCTTCTGTGTGGAAGGTTTTTCGATTTAAAAAAATTTGAAATTTTTTGTTGTAGTTGCTGAGAAATGACGAGTACTGAGACGTCACGATTTCATAATTTCATAGAGTTTTCTGTACATTAAATGTCACTAAACTATTAAACGGATAGCCCGATTTGGTTCATATTTGGAACATGTGTCAGCACCTAGAAAATAAATAATCTTACCAAAAATGCATTCGCTAGGTGGCGCTAGAGTCGAAATATTGCTAAAAACTGAATTTTCCTGCCGATGAGGCTAATTTTTAGAATACATTTAGACAATTGAAAATAAATATTGGACTAAAAATGTACACGATAGGTGGCCCTATGGCCGAGACATCCCCAAAAATTATTTTGCGCAAAGAGAAGGATATATCTACTATATTCTTGTGGAAGTATGTATGTATGTGCCAGGTTGCAGCCTAAACGGACGGACAGAATCGAACAAAGTTTTGACAGAGTATTGCCATGACACCTGGGCCTATAATAGGGTAAAAAAAATTGGGATTCGACAATGGGCGTGGCACCTCGCATAGGCGTGAAACCTTTAATCAGCCATAACTTCGGAACTATAAATCACATGAACTTGAAATTTGGTATGCAGTCATATATAAGGTAGGTGCTTACAGTAGAGTATATATAAATGACTTTGTAAAGTTGGGCGTGGCACATCCTATAGGCGTGAAATTTGTTATCAATCATAACTTCGGAACCATAAGTCACATAAACTTGAAATTTGGTATACAGTCATATATATGGTAGGTGCTTATAGTATGGTATAAATAAATGAGTTTGTAGAAGTGGGCGTGGCACATCCAATAAGCGTGGAATATTTTATCAGCTATAAATCCGATACTATAAGTCATATGAACTTGCAATTTGTTATTTAGTCAAACATATGGTAGGTGCTTATATTAGGGTATATATAAATGAGTTTGTAGCAGTGGGCGTGGCACATCCCATAGGAATATGTTATCAGCTGTAACTCCGGAACTATAAGCCATATGAACTTTAAATTTGATATACAGACATAACTATGGTAGGTGCATACAGTAAGGTATATATAAATGAGTTTGCAAAAGTAGGCGTGGCACATCCCATAGGAATATGTTATCAGCTGTAACTCCGGAACTATAAGCCACATGAACTTTAAATTTGATATACAGACATAACTATGGTAGGTGCATACAGTAAGGTATATATAAATGAGTTTGAAAAAGTGGGTGTGGCACAACTCATAGGATTATTTTATCAGCTATAACTCCGGAACTATAAGCCACATGAACTTTAAATTTGGTATGCAGACATAATTTTGGTAGATGCTTACAGTAAGGTATATAAAACATGAGTTTGCAAAAGGAGGCGTGGCACATCCCATAGGCGTGGAATATTTGATCAGCTATAAATCCGAAACTATAAGTCATATGAACTTGAAATTTGTTATTCAGTCATACATACATATGTTAGGTGCTTATAGTAGGGTATATATAAATGAGTTTGAAAAAGTGGGCGTGGCACAACTCATAGGATTATTTTATCAGCTATAACTCCGGAACTATAAGCCACATGAACTTTAAATTTGGTATGCAGACATAATTTTGGTAGATGCTTACAGTAAGGTATATAAAACATGAGTTTGCAAAAGGAGGCGTGGCACATCCCATAGGCGTGGAATATTTGATCAGCTATAAATCCGAAACTATAAGTCATATGAACTTGAAATTTGTTATTCAGTCATACATACATATGTTAGGTGCTTATAGTAGGGTATATATAAATGAGTTTGAAAAAGTGGGCGTGGCACATCCCATAGGATTATTTTATCAGCTATAACTCCAGAACTATAAGTCACATGATTTTGAAATTTGGTAGGCAGACATAACTATGGTAGGTGCTTACAGTCAGGTATATATAAAGGGCTTTGTAAAAGGGGGCGTGAACAATCGCATAGGCGTGGAAATTTTTATCAGCTATAATTTCACAACATCAGTCACATTAAATTGAAGGTAGGTATGCATACATATCTGCGATAGGTGCTTACAGTAGGCTATATATACATGAGTTTGTAAAAAGGGGCGTGGCACATCCCACAGGCGTGGACCCTTTTATCAACTATAAGTTGGGAACCACAAGTCCCAAGAACATGAAATTTAGTATGCAGGCATATCTACGGCAGGCGCTTTAGGTAAGGCATATATAACTGAGTTTGCAAAATGAGGCGTGGCACATCCCATAGGCGTGGAAAATTCGGAATCATATGTCAACTGAAATTGAAATTTGGTACGCAGACGTATCTGTAGTAGGTGCTTATTGTAGGCTATATATAAGTGAGTTTGTGAAAGGTGGAGCGGCACGTCCCATGGACCTGGAATATTTTATCAGCTATAATTTCGGAACTATAAGTCGCTTGAACTTGAAATTTCGTACGCAGCCATTTTAATGGTAGGTACTTATATTAGGGTATATATAAATGAGTTTGGAAAAGAGGGCGTGGCACGCCCAATAGGCATGGAATTTTTTATCAGCTATAAAGTCGGAACTCTAAGTCCCACGCACTTGAAATTTGGTATGCAGATATATCAATGGTAGGTGCTTATATATAAATGGGTTTGTAAAAGGGGGTGCGGCACATCCCATAGGCGTGGGAAATTTTATCAGCTATAATTTCAAAACCATAAGTCAAATAAAATTTAAATTTGGTACGCAAACATATCTATGGTAGGTGTATCTTAATGAAATTTTATGGGTGTGTATTGTTGGTTCCAACTTAAAAGAAAGGATAGTTGTGAACCCGAGAAAAATTTTTTTTTCATCGAAATTTTGTCTATGCTTCTCGCATCATGCTTATCTAATATATAAAAATCGCACTCTTCCTACACGGCTCGACCGATCTTTATAAAATTTCTGTGTTATATATGGTAGGTATGGGAATCAAATGTAAAGCATATTTCATACCGCTAGGTGCATGGGGCGTGGCACCTCCCAAACAAACCGAATTTTTCATACTGCATATCCCGGAAAATGTTCATGGAAGAGGTCTCGAACTTGGTATGGAGATATATGAAAGCAATCGCATACTCATGGAGATAAATTGTGGTTATCGGAAAAGGAGGCGTGACGCTTCCCATACACATCGAATTTTTCATACTGGATATCTCTGGATGTGTTCATGGAAGAGTACTGGAACTTGGTATGTGCAAGATATATGTGTAAAACGCGACTGGTCATGAAGAAAAGTTGGGGCTATTGGAAAAAGGGACGTAGATTACTCGAAAATGGTATAGAGATATATGAAATCAATCACATGCTCTTAGAGAAAATTGGGGCTATTTGAAAAGGGGACGTGGCGACTTTCAAACGCACTGAGACTATTGCGTATCTGATGCTTTCCATTTCCAGACAACCGGTCAGGTACGAGCATGATTTTTAATTTCGACCAAACTCAAATACATTGTTTGTTGGTCCAAATAATGAGACACGTATTTTTTCTTTTGGCTCGGAAAAATTTTTCGGCCGAACTAAACGCGATTTTGTTTTTCAGGCAAAAATCGATTATTCGAATTGACAGTGAGAATGTTTTTTTAAAATGCCCATAACTTTGTCAAAATTTAATAGATTTCAACAATGTTTTTACTCAAATGTCAGTAATTCTTGTCACTTCAAGATAGAATGATATAATTATTGATTTTCATTATTT
>NW_016159943.1:27168-41669 GCF_001687245.7 Rhagoletis zephyria | reverse complement strand
TAAATTTTTTATTTAACAATGAACAAAAAGTGCAAATTTTTTTTTTTAATTTTATTTCTCAAAAAGTGTATTTTTTTTTTCTCTCAAACTTTTTTACTGGGAAAGACACACTTTGAACTACAATCAACCCAAATCTCTAATAGCGAAGATTTTTTTTCTGAGTTATGATTTTTTATAGAAAATATACGTTTTTGTGGTATATACTACAATATTCTTATATTGTTTAACTAAATGGAACATATGTATGTAATAGATCAGCAAAAAATACAGCCGTGATCATTTTTTATGTATCAAATATATATTAGAACACACTTTCCACCATACAGTTTGGAAATACAAAATCACATGGTCGTCCCTCGGCAGGCAATGGCAAACCTCCGAGTGTATTTCTGCCATGAAAAACAGCTTCTCATAAAAATACAATCGCCGTTCGGAGTCGGCGTAAAACTGTAGGTCCCTCCGCTTTGTACGACAACATCAAGGCGCACGCCACAAATCGGAGGAGAAGCTCGGCCAAACACTAACCTATGTGTAAGCGCCAATCTATTATTATTATTATTATTATTATATGACCAAACTACATAAATTCAGTTTCAAATACAAACCTTATAAATTAAAAAAAAGAGGGCACATATGTATGTTGGGTTTAGAATTTAAACAGTACGGTTTAAATTTTAAACCCAAACATTTTCATAATTAAGAATAAAAGTTAAAATAAAATTTCATGCTCCGTCTGATGGAGATTGAACACGGACGGCCTTAGTAGCAACCAATTGTATCAAGCAGCTTTGCACACTCAGCTACAGCCACGCATTTAAATGTGCTTTCATATGTTGAGTTTGAATCAACACCACATTTCGCTGTGTGCAAATATTTTCTATTTCGGTTTAGATTTTAACCCAAATTTTCTATATATGAAACCTAGAAACTGGAATAAAACATTTTGGTTTGATTTTTAAACCACGAACTTTTTGGACTAAAATTTTAACCACAATATATTAAATATTCCTTAAAACTATTGACTGGTTTAAAAAGTAGACTATAAAAGATTAAAAAAGGCAGTAGTCCCAGCGCGGTTTAAAAATTAAACCCAAATTTTTGACCGTGTACGAAAAATTTATTTTGGGCAGGACGAAGTTCGCCGGTCCTGCTACTTAGTCTATATATATATAAAAATGAAATGTTTTCCGTATGACGGCGATGCCTGACCAAACGCTTGAACCGATTCCAATTCTGTAAAGAGCACATTTTTGGAACTTCTGCGTGAAAGGTTCCTTGATTTAAAAAAATTTGAAATTTTTTGTTGTTGTTGCCGAAAAATGAAGAAAGCTGAGACGTCACGATTTCACAATTTCATAGAGTTTTCCGTATATTGAATGTCACTAATCTACTAAACGGCTGGACCGATTTCGTTCATATTTAGAACATATTTCAGCACCTTGAAGGGAAATATTTCGACAGAAAATTTAATCGCTAGGTGGCGCTGAGGTCAGGATATTCATAAAAATTTAATTTACTTACTGATTTGGCTCATATTTAGAAAACAATTTAGCCAATTTAAAAGAAATATTTGGACTTGAAACTTACACGATAGGTTGCCCTGTGGCCGAGACATCTCCAAAAATTGTTTTGCGCTAAGAGAAGGATATATTTACTATATATTTGTGGAAGTATGTATGTATGTATGTGCCAGGTTGCAGCCTAAACGGACGGACAGAATCGAGCAAAATTTTGACAGAGTATTGCCATGACACCTGGGCCTATAATAGGGTAAACAAATTGGGATTCGACAAGGGGGCGTGGCACCCCCATAGGCGTGAAATTTTTAATCAGCCATAACGTCGAAACTATAAGTCACATGAACTTGAAATTTGGTATGCAGTCATATATATGGTAGGTGCTTACAGTAGAGTATATATAAATGACTTTGTAAAAGCGGGCGTGGCACATCCCATAGGCGTGAAATTTGTTATCAATCATAACTTCGGAACCATAGGTAACATGAAGTTGAAATTTGGTATACAGTCATATATATGGTAGGTGCTTATAGTATGGTATAAATAAATGGGTTTTCAGAAGTGGGCGTGGTACATCCAATAGGCGTNATATCTGCGTTAGGTGCTTACAGTAGGCTATATATACATGAGTTTGTAAAAAGGGGCGTGGCACATCCCATAGGCGTGGACCCTTTTATCAACTATAACTTGGGAACCATAAGTCCCAAGATCTTGAAATTTGGTATGCAGGCATATCTACGGTAGGCGCTTTAAGTAAGGCATATACATATAACTGAGTGGAATATCCCATAGGCGTGGAAAATTCGGTATCATATGTTATGTGAAATTGAAATTTGGTACGCAGACGTATCTTTAGTAGGTGCTTATAGTAGGCTATACATAAGTGAGTTTTTAAAAGGGGGAGCGGCACGTCCCATGACCTGGAATGTTTTATCAGCTATAACTCCGGAGCTATAAGTCGCTTGAACTTGAAATTTCGTACGCAGCCATTTTAATGGTAAGTACTTATATTAGGGTATATTTAAATGAGTTTGGAAAAGAGTGCATGGCTAGGGCTGCCAGACGTCCCGGTTTTCCCGGTCATGTCCCGGTTTTAGACTATTTGTCCCTGTGTCCCGGTCCAACCTGAAAATGTCCCGGGTTTCGTTTTAGTGTCCCGGTTTTTGATTTGATTGCACAAATTTGAATAAAAGTTCAAAAATCACTACACTAAGACAAAGAACGCGTTGTAACATTCAGAAAAAGGTTATGAATTCACTGAGGGAAATAACGCATAGTAAACATGAATATTTTCTATTTGATTATCGTTTAAAAATGTTCGTTTTTAAAAATAATACTTTCATAACACGCATGCGTGGTATTGATACAAACTCAACATTTAAATGCACATTTACCTGTCTGGCTGTAGCTGAGTGCGCGAAGATGCTTGCCACAATTTGCTAATTTCCAGAGGATCAGGGTTCGATTCCCATTACAACCAGCATGGAATTTAAATATTTTTTTTACTTAGTTATGAAAACAATTTATATTGAGCTCGAGGCCGTTTTAAATGAACATTTTTATTGTGGAAAAGCAACAATAATTTGAAAAAATGGTAGAAGTGATAGCTATTTCGGAAATCACCACATTTCCTCATCAGACTTCTTTCAGTAGGATTCGAACCGACGATCCCACTGACTCAGCCAGTTGCCTATGCACCGTGCTAAGTACGCCTTGTAAATTATCGTTTGCTTTTTTCCACTATTTTCATTTTTGTTATGCCAACACAATCAAGCGCAGCTATTCCGCTGCAATTCACTTGTGGTTGTTGGTATTGTTGGTTTTTGCTTGTAATTCTATTTTTTGAATGTTTAACTTTTAGGTGTGCTCGTCCTTAAGTTATTTGTTTTTGTTATTTTTTTTGGCCATTATAACAATTATATTTAAAAATTTATATTGAGCTCGAGGCCGTTTTAAATGAAAATTTTTATTGTGGAAAAGCAACAATAATTTGAAAAAATGGTAGAAGTGATAGCTATTTCGGAAATCACCACATTTCCTCATCAGACTTCTTTCAGTAGGATTCGAACCGACGATCCCACTGACTCAGCCAGTTGCCTATGCACCGTGCTAAGTACGCCTTGTAAATTATCGTTTGCTTTTTTCCACTATTTTCATTTTTGTTATGCCAACACAATCAAGCGCAGCTATTCCGCTGCAATTCACTTGTGGTTGTTGGTATTGTTGGTTTTTGCTAGTAATTCTATTTTTAGAATGTTTAACTTTTAGGTGTGCTCGTCCTTAAGTTATTTGTTTTTGTTATTTTTTTTGGCCATTATAACAATTATATTTAAAAATTTATATTGAGCTCGAGGCCGTTTTAAATGAACATTTTTATTGTGGAAAAGCAACAATAATTTGAAAAAATGGTAGAAGTGATAGGTAATTTGCCGGCAAATTTCGTAGATTTTTAGCCTTTATTTGTTTTTTGCTGACAGTGTCTTCCATATAAAAAGAATTATCGAACATAGTTTGTATGGAAGAAACTCTCAGTAAAAACAATACCAAAAATCAACTAAAATGTAATGGGCTGCAAAACTTCATTTTAAAAATTTGTATAAAAAGTCTGATTAGAATGTTGCAAATTTGTATGCAAATTTATTGAATTTTCCCCAGTTTAGCACAAAGTTTAACAATTTTTTTTTAATGTTTTTTATATATTTATTATAAACTGTATTNACAATTTTTTTTTAATGTTTTTTGTATATTTATTATAAACTGTATTTTTATAAAGAATAAAAAAAGGTTCATGCATTGTGAAAAATTCTCTGTGCTTTAGTTGTGATAAGTTGTTTTGTTTTGTTGGCGTACGTTGGAATGATCTCATGATCTCATGTTTTTATGTTTTTGTTTTTGTCTGTCAAAATTTCACTACATCCTTTCGCACGTCGAAATGAAATAGAAGGGGGCGAGAGGCCCTCCCTAAAGTGTCCCGGTTTGGCAACAGAGATATCTGGCAGCCCTATGCATGGCACATCCAATAGGCATGGAATTTTTTATCAGCTATAACTTCGGAACTATAAGTCCCACGAACTTAAAATTTAGTATGCAGATATATCAATGGTAGGTGCTTATATATAAATGGGTTTGTAAAGGTGGGCGTGGCACATCCCGTAGGCGTGGAAAATTTTATCAGCTATAATTTCAAAACCATAAGTCAAATGAAATTGAAATTTGGTACGCAAACGTATCTATGGTAGGTGCTTATATTAGGGTCTTAATATATAAATATCCCGTTTCACTGTGTTCGTTTACGCTAATCTCCGAAACCGCTTAACCGATTTCAATGAAATTTTGTGGGTGTGTATTGTTGGATCCAACTTAGAAGAAAGGATAGTTGTGAACCCGAGAAAAAATATATTTTTTTTCATCGAAATTTTTTCTATGCTTCTCGCATCGTGCCTATCTAATATACATATAAAAATCGAACTCTTCCTAAGCGGCTCGACCGATCTTTATGAAATTTTTGTGTTATATATGGTAGGTATGAAAATCGGATGTAAAGTATATTTCATACCGCTAGGTGCAGGGGGCGTGGTACCTCCTATACAAACCGAATTTTTCATACTGCATATCCCGGAAAATGTTCATGGAAGAGGTCTCGAACTTGGAGATATATGAAAGCAATCGCATGCTCATGGAGATAAATTGTGGTTATCGGAAAAGCAGGCGTGGCACTTCCCATACACATCGCATTTTTCATACTGCATATCTCTGAATATTTTCATGGAAGAGTACTGGAACTTGGTATGTACAAGATATATAAAACGCGACTGGTCATGAAGAAAAGTTGGGGCTATTGGAAAAAGGGACGTGGCACCTCCCATGGTAAATTAGTCGAAAATGGTATGGAGATATATGAAATCAATCCCATGCTCTTAGAGAAAATTAGAGTTATTTGAAAAGGGGACGTTTCGCCTTTCAAACGCACTGAAACTATTACGTATCTTTGTATGCATGTACAGTTTTGCTAAGTTATTTAAGACGGCAAATATGCCTTCTGACAACCACCAAACCGTAATATTAAAAGACAAATGCGTCACTAAAAATCATGAACGTGAACTCTTGGTGAAAATGTTGGACCAAAGTGTTTCAATACATGGTTAAAAATTTCGGTATTAATTTCAAACTTTTTGGACTACATATATATCTGACCAAACTAAATATATTCAGTTTCAAATACAAACCTTATAAATTTAAAAAAAGAGGGCACATATATATGTTGGGTTTAGAAATTAAACAGGTCGGTTTAAATTTTAAACCCAAACATTTTCATAATTAAGAATGAAAAATAAAAATAAAATTTCATGCTCCGTCTCATGGGGATTGAACCCGGACAGCCTTATTAGCAACCAATTGTATCAAGCAGCTTTGCACACTCAGCTACAGCTACGCATGTAAATGTGCTTTCATATGTTGAGTTTGAATCAACACCACATTTCGCTGCGTGCAAACATTTTCTATTTCGGTTTAGATTTGAAACCAAATTTTCTATATATGTAACCTAGAAACTAGAATTAAAGCATTTTGGTTTGATTTTTAAACCACGAACTTTTTGGACTAGAATTTTAACCACAATATATTAAAAATTGCTTAAAACTATTGACTGGTTTAAAAAGTAGACTATAAAAGATTAAAAAAGGCAGTAGTCCCAGCGCGGTTTAAAAATTGAACCCAAATTTTTGACCGTGTACAAAAAATTTATTTTGGGCGGAACGAAGTTCGCCGGGTCTGCTACTTAGTCTATATATATATAAAAATGAAATGTTTTCCGTATGACGGCGATGCCTGACCAAACGCTTGAACCGATTTCAATTCTGTAAAAAGCACATTTTTGGACCTTCTGTGTGGAAGTTTCTTTGATTAAAAAAAATTTGAAATTTTTTGTTGTTGTTGCCGAAAAATGAAGAAAGCTGAAACGTCACGATTTCACAATTTCATAGAGTTTTCCGTATATTGAATGTCACTAAACTACCAAACGGCTGGACCGATTTCGTTCATATTTGGAACATATTTCAGCACCTTGAAGGGAAATATTTCGACTAAAAATTTAATGGCGCTGGGGTCGGGATATTCATAAAAATTGCATTTAGTTACTGATTTGGCTCATATTTAGAAAACAGTTTAGCCAATTTAAAAGAAACATTTGGACTTGAAACTTTTACGATAGGTGGCCCTGTGGCCGAGACATCCCCAAAAATTATTTTACGCTAAGAGAAGGATATATCTACTATATATTTGTGGAAGTATGTATGTATGTATGTATGTATGTGGCAGGTTGCAGCCTAAACGGACGGACAGAATCGAACAAAATTTTGACAGAGTATTGCCATGACACCTGGGCCTATATTAGGGTAAGAAAATTTGGATTCGACAAAGGGGCGTGGCACCTCCCATAGGCGAGAAATTTTTAATCAGCCATAACTTCGAAACTATAAGTCACATGAACTTGAAATTTGGTATGCGGTCATATATATGGTAGGTGCTTACAGTAGAGTATATATAAATGACTTTGTAAAAGTGGGCGTAGCACATCCCATAGGCGTGAAATGTGTTATCAATCATAACTTCGGAACCATAAGTCACATGAACTTGAAATTCGGTATACAGGCATATATATGGTAGGTGCTTATAGTATAGTATAAATAAATAAGTTTGTTGAAGTGGGCGTGGCACATCCAATAGGCGTGGAATATTTTGTCAGCTATAAATCCGAAACTATATGTCATATGAACTTGAAATTTGTTATTCAGTCATACATATGGTAGGTGCTTATAGTAGGGTATATATGAATGAGGTTGTAAAAGTGGGCGTGGCACATCCCATAGGAATATTTTATCAGCTATAACTCCGGAACTATAAGCCACATGAACTTGAAATTTGGTATGCAGACATAACTATGGTAGGTGCTTACAGTAAAGTATATATAAAGGGGTTTGTAAAAGGGGCGTGGCACATCCCATAGGCGTGGACATTTTTGTCAGCTACAATTTCACAACCATCAGTCACATGAAATTGAAATTAGGTATGCAGTAGAGGTTTACGCCGACAGGCTTTGCGGCATCGGCGTGGTCAACTTCAAAAATAATCGGCGGCGGCGGCGACGCCGGCGCGTCTGTAAACGCCGGCGCTACTGCCCATAAGAGCCATGAGGCTACTAGTCTTATCATGTCATCTCGTTAGCGTTACGCATTCGCCTTGTCTATTCAGATTATAATTCTACTTATTTCATTATTAAATTAGGTTTAAATTTAAATATTGTTACTTTTTACTTGAATTAAAATTTTGAGTGCCTGGCGCTGATGGATGGGCGAACAGAAGAGAGTCTAACGCAAAGAAAGTTACTTGTGAAAATTGGGCCAACAACATCTGAAGTGACAGTTAATGCATGGTCGGGCATACCACAGGTCACGCATTGTGGACCACTCTTGTTTATTCTATTTATAAACGACTTGCCTAACTGTTTTAATTTTGCAAACTGGCTGATGTCTGCAGGTGATGTTAACCTTTTTTCAGTTGTGCGTGATCTCTCAGATTGTAATCGTCTTTAGCTCGATCTAGATGAATTTCAGCAGTGGTGTACATTAAAAATTTTGAACCAAAATATAGTCTAGTAGTGATATACCTTTTGACTATAAATTAGATGGTTGCGTTATAAAGCGGAGCACTGAAATAAAAGGGCAAATTTGGGCATTATTTTTGACACCAAACTCGCGTTTACAAAACACGTTGACTATATTGTATCTAAATCGTTCTCAATGATAGCCTTTATTAGGCGCAATACTCAAGAGTTCAGAGATCAAGTAACTTTAAAATCCTTTAGTAATAGTCTAAGAGCTAGCAATGTTTTCGAGCAGGAATTTCAGGTCAGCTGGTTTTTTGATATGACATCTCGCTCACTCCCTCGGTTAGCGTGGGGGCCATCTGGCAGGCGGTAATGGTTGCGTTGACTAGTGCGCATCGTATCTTTACAGTTAAAAATGCTAATTTTTTAAGTCATTTTAGTAAGGCTAATTTTCATTTCATTGGCTTTAACTAACTTTTAGAAACATAGAATTATTATTGCTAGACATGTCCGTTGTTGCTAACATTGTGCCAGACGTCATTCTTTATTAAAAAAAAATATTTTTCAAATCATTTAAGTAAATTTCAGAATTCAATATGATGTTTTTTAAGTACTAATGAATCTAAAATTAATTTGCCAGACATTAATTCGGTTGCTAAAGCAAGATCCAGACCGATTTAAAGCTGAAAAGTATTACGCTGGTAGTGAGGGAGATAGTAGCAAAATAGTCAATTTTCATAGGACATTAGTATGCAAACTGGAAACTATAACTACTTATCTAACGTTATAACACAAATCTAATTATTGGAATATCAAAAATTATTTTTTTTTTTAAATGCATACGTTAAGGCAAATAAAAACTTAAAACATTTCAAAAAACATCAATTTCTATAGTGTCGGATCAAAGCAAGAAAAGCAAGAGAAAAACACAAACATTTTTATATTTATAACATTATCATAACATTTTTATATTCATAACATTATCATAACATTTTTATATTTAAACTTTCTCAAAAAATACTAAGTTTATAGAAAACTGATGTACATACATATATACTGTTTATGGGGAGTTTTTATACGTTCTGGTTGCTACATTTCGTATAAGATATACGTGATTAAGTGGAACCACTTTTTTAAGCTGAACAACGGTAAATTGCAAATATCTCGAAAACTTTATATATAGAAAAAATACTAAATTTCGGAATCAGGAAGCGATTCTGCATAGGAATTGGATAGTAGCATCCGCTGCGTATTTTTGTTTTAAACCAGTGTTTAAGTACAAAAGTGTTATGATAATGTTATAAATATAAAAATGTTATGATAACGTTATGAATATAAAACTGTTATGATTTCATTTCATTTCATTTCATTTATTTCGGTTCAGGCATTAGTACAATAAGATTCAATCTTTTATAGTACAACAATGATAAAAGTAAAGATAATACTTATTTATTTATATATTGAAAATTAAAATCTAAAATATATACCAACGCATATGACACATTAAATTAAACAGAGATAACACGGATACATAAAACTTATAACATATATACAAACATTATGGTATGTTAACAAGGCTCACAATCACTTAATTATATATTATTCCAAATATGTAGATGGTTCATCAATTTTTAGAGAAATAATTATAAAGAGTATTTTTGAAGTTGCTTCTGTTGATTTTGCCACTAATGGTAGCAGGTATAGAGTTCCAAGTTCTAACAGCATGCTCTTGTGGAGCTCATAAGTTTGAAGACAGGCCGAATTGGATCATAAGTACGCTCAGATTTTGGAAAAATCAGTTGTTATAAAGGTAATGTGGTTCTTTTGAATTCAACAGTTTAAAAAGAAAAATTGAGTGTCTAGCTTTTAAATAATCAGAAATTTCGCATCCTAGTAAACTATAAATATAAACTAGTAAACTATAAATATATAAATGTGTTTTTCTCTTGCTTTTCTTGCTTTATTCCGACACTATAGAAATGGATGTTTTTTTAAATGTTTTAAGTTTTTATTTGCCTTAACGTATGTGTTTGAAAAAAAAAATCAATTTTGATATTCCAATAATTAGATTTATGTTATAACTTTAGATAAGTAGTTATAATTCCAGTTTTCATACTAAAATCCTATGAAAATTCACTATTTTGCTACTATCTCCCTCACTACCATCGTAATACTTTTCAGCTTTAAATCGGTCGGGATCTTGCTTTAGCAACCGAATTAATCTCTGGAAAATTAATTTTAGATTCATTAGTACTTAAACAACATCATATTGAATTTTGAAATTTACTAAAATGATTTGAAAAATAAATTTTTTTTTAATAAAAAATGACGTCTGGCACAATGTTAGCAACAACGGACATGTCTGGCAATAATAAATCTATGTTACTAAAAGTTAATTAAAGCCAATGAAAAGAAAATTAGCCTTACTAAAATGACTTAAAAAATTAGCATTTTTAACTGTCGACGCAACCATTACCGCCTGCCAGATGGCCCCCACGCTAACCGAGGGAGTGAGAGAGATGTCATATCAAAAAACCAGCTGTCCTGAAATTCCTGTTTTCACGACGTTGCTAGCTCCCGTACTATAAGAAGCAGTCCGGAATACTGTTCTATAATATGGAGTCTATATTATGAAGAGGATCAAAATAGAAAGAGTTCAAAAGATTTTCACCAAATTCGCTATTTGCAAGTTGCCCTGGCAAGGTTATGTTCCTCCCTATATTGGCAGACGGAACTTGCTGGGTCTCCAGTCTTTGAAGGAAAGAAGAGGTTACTTCTTCATTATATTTATTTATAAAATAATCAATGGGCACATAAACTGCGCTTATTTAACAAATTTGCTCATATTATATAATCCCCCGCGTAATTTAAGAAACAAAAGGCTATTGGTTGGTGCTCTGCATACCACGAATTATGCCAAAAATGAACCAATTGCTAGATGCATTGAATTGTGCAATACATATTTTAGTGTTATCGATTTTAACTTAAGTATTGATAGATTTAAGAGTAATTTGTTTACAATATTCAACTAGAGTCTTCACTAGTCTGTAAGAAACTAGTTCTGTAGACTGAAATTAATAAATAAATAAAGAGATATACATACATACATGGTTCTCTATGTTCTCTATAGATCCGTATGTACTATTCATATTTAAAGAAATAAAAAAAAATTAAAAAGTTAAGTTATTGGAGTAATTTATTTCGCTATTAATAAATTTCAGAAATAACCTTATCTACCGTTATGTTAAATTACGGGGTTCTTACGATTTTTTGCGGGTTATAGATTGAAAACTAGGGTGGTCTACTATTTTCCAACAGTTTTACCCATTAACTCCCAGCAGAACAGGCCTTTTTGACCACTATTTAAAAAATGACTTATAGATGGTTAAAACTTCCACTAAAATATTAAGTGCCAAATTTTCCTAAGGATAACCGAAAGTAATGAAAAATACTACTAATTTCCTTCAAGAAGGGGGAACTTTAACCCTGTGTAAAAAACAATGCGATGCGATGGAGCAAAACCTTTCTGGGGTTTGCCCACCACTTGTGAATGCTAACATAGTTTTCACACAGCCACCTAGAACTTGTATACGTCTGTGGGACCCCGGAATAAAATAACTTACTTATTTAAAATCTGTTTGAAAAATATTCAACTCTTTATTAAAGAAAAAATACACAAGAACATCAATTTGTTTTTGTTTTATCTCCAATAATCGAGGAGTAAGATGCAATAAGGGCACTTCTGTTAAAACTGCATTCTGAGATATTATCGTTAAAGTCTTTTGGTGTGTGACAACTTTCTTGTTGTTGTAGTAATATGTAAAAAAGGAATATTGTTGTGGTATTGAAAAAAATTGTTATATATTCTGTAGTAGTAGTTCCTTCAAGCGATGCATTTCATGAAAATTTTGTACAAAATTCCTTAGGCGCCGAACGCCGCCGCCGCGCCGATATTTTCGTAACTCGGTGGCGGCGCGTGAGTAATGACAAAAACGGCAGCGTCGGCGGCGTGGCTCGGCGGCGTATACCTCTAGTATGCAGACATATCTGCGGTAGGTGCTTACAGTAGGTTATATATACATTAGTTTGTAAAAAGGAGCGTGGCACATCCCATAGGCGTGTACCTTTTTATCAACTATAACTTGGGAACCATAAGTCCCAAGAACTAGAAATTTGGTGTGCAGACATATCTACGGTAGGCGCTTTAAGTAAGGCATATATAACTGAGTGGAATATCCCATAGGCGTGGGAAATTTGGAATCATATGTCACGTGAAATTGAAATTTTGGTACGCAGACGTATCTATAGTAGGTGCTTATATTAGGCTATATATAAGTGAGTTTGTAAAAGGGGGAGCGGCACGTCCCATGGACATGAAATGTTTTATCAGCTATAACTCCGGAGCTATAAGTCGCTTGAACTTGAAATTTCGTACGCAGCCATTTTAATGGTAGGTACTTATATTAGTATATATATTAATGAGTTTGGAAAAGAGTGCATGGCACATCCAATAGGCATGGAATTTTTTTATTAGCTATAACTTTGGAACTATAAGATATATCAATGGTAGGTGCTTAAATATAAATGGGTTTGTAAAAGGGGGCGTGGCACATCCCATAGGCGTGGAAAATTTTATCAGCTATAATTTCAAAACCATAAGTCAAATGAAATTGAAATTTGGTACGCAAACGTATCTATGGTAGGTGCTTATAGTAGGATATCTTAATATATAAATATCTCGTGTCACTGTGTTCGTTTACGCTAATCTCCGATACGGCTTAACAGATTTCAATGAAATTTTGTGGGTGTGTATTGTTGGTTCCAACTTAAAAGATAGGATAGCTGTGAACACGAGAAATCGAAATTTTTTCTATGCTTCTCGCATCGTGCTTATCTAATCTTCTATATATGTAAAAATGAAATGTCTTTCGTATTACGGCGATGCCTGACCAAACGGTTGAACCGATTTCAATTCTGTAAAAATCACATTTTTCGACCTTCTGTGTGGAAGGTTCTTTGGTTTAAAAAAATTTGAAATTTTTTGTTGTTGCTGCCGAAAAAAGAAGCAAGCTGAGACGTCACGATTTCACAATTTCATAGAGTTTTCCGTATATTGAATGTCACTAAACTACTACACGGCTGGACCGGCTTCGTGCATATTGGGGACAAATTTCAGCACCTTGAAGGGAAATATTTCGACCAAAAATTTAATCGCTAGGTGGCGCTGGGGTCGTGATATTCATAAAAATTGCATTTACTTACTGATTTGGCTCATATTTAGAAAACAATTTAGCCAATTTAAAAGAAATATTTGGACTTGAAACTTATACGATAAATGGCGCTCTGGCCGAGACATCCCCAAAAATTATTTTACGCTAAGAGAAGGATATATCTACTATATATTTGAGGAAGTATGTATGTATGTATGTGGCAGGTTGCAGCCTAAACGGACGGACAGAATCGAACAAAATTTTGACTGAGTATTGCCTGGACACCTGGGCCTATAATAGGGTAAAAAAATTGGGATTAGACAAGGGGGCGTGGCACCTCCCATAGGCGTGAACTTTTTAATCAGCCGTGACGTCGAAATTATAAGTCACATGAACTTGAAATTTGGTATGCAGTCATATATATGGTAGGTGCTTGCAGTAGAGTGTATATAAATGACTTTGTAAAAGTGGGCGTGGCACATCCCATAGGCGTGAAATTTGTTATCAATCATAACTTCGGAACCATAAGTCACATGAACTTGAAATTTGGTATACAGTCATATATATGGTAGGTGCTTATAGTATGGTATAAATAAATGAGTTTGTAGAAGTGGGCGTGGCACATCCAATAGGCGTGGAATATTTTATCAGCTATAAATCCTAAACTATAAGTCATATGAACTTGAAATTTGTTATTCAGTCATACATATGGTAGGTGCTTATAGTAGGATATATATGAATGAGGTTGTAAAAGTGGGCGTGGCACATCCCATAGGAATATTTTATCAGCAATAACTCCGGAGCTATAAGCCACATGAACTTGAAATTTGGTATGCAGACATAACTAGGGTAGGTGCTTACAGTAAAGTATATAAGTTATCACCACACCTTACAATACCTCGAATTGGACAATAACCCCATGGGTTAGTGGCACCGATAACACATCCGGTGAATTCGTTATAACCGCAGACGCTGCATCAGCTTTCCAAGAATCATTTCATCAAATTACTAAATGTATCGATCAGCAACAATATTACGGTAAACAACAGTCAGCATATTGGTAACCAACATTACGGTCAACAACAGTCAGCAAATTGGTGGTCGACATAGGTGTAATGTAGAAGTAAGAAATATATTGTAATTAATCTTAAGTTGGATTCAAATAAATAA
>NW_016159943.1:0-23164 GCF_001687245.7 Rhagoletis zephyria | reverse complement strand
TCGAATTGGACAATAACCCCATGGGTTAGTGGCACCGATAACACATCCGGTGAATTCGTTATAACCGCAGACGCTGCATCAGCATTCCACGAACATTTCATCAAATTACTAAATGTATCGATCAGCAACAATATTACGGTAAACAACAGTCAGCATATTGGTAACCAACATTACGGTCAACAACAGTCAGCAAATTGGTGGTCGACATAGGTGTAATGTAGAAGTAAGAAATATATTGTAATTAATCTTAAGTTGGATTCAAATAAATAAGCACATGAGCGGACGAAAGTCCGGGAGCTTTTTAAAAATAAAGTTTATTAAATAAAACTTTAACTTATATAAAGCGGTTTATAAAAGGGGGCATGGCACATCCCATAGGCGTGGAAGTTTTTATCAGCTATAATTTCACAACCATCAGTCAGATGAAATTGAAATTAGGTATGCAGATATATCTGCGGTAGGTGCTTACAGCAGGCTATATATACATGAGTTTGTAAAAAGGGGGGTGACACAACTCACTGGATTCAACTTAAAAGATAGGATAGTTGTGAACCCGAAAAAAAATATATTTTTTTCATCGAAATATTTTCTATGCTTCTCGCATTGTGCTTATCTGATCTTCTATAAATATAAAAATGAAATGTCTTTCGTATTCGGCGATGCCTGACCAAACGGTTGAACCGATTTCAATTCTGTAAAAAGCACATTTTTGGACCTTTTGTGTGGAAGGTTCTTTGATTTAAACAACTTTGAAATTTTTTGCCGAAGAATTAATAAAGCTGAGACCTCACGATTTCACAATTTCATAGAGTTTTCCGTATATTGAATGTCACTAAACTACTAAACGGCTGGACCGATTTCGTGCATATTTGAACATATTTCAGCCCCTTGAAGGGAAATATTTCGACTAAAAATTTTATCGCTAGGTGGCGCTGGAGTCGGGATATTCATAAAAATTGCATTTACTTGCTGAATTGGCTCATATTTAGAAAACAATTTAGCCAATTTAAAAGAAATATTTGGACTTGAAACTTACACGATAGGTGGCCCTCTGGCCGAGACATCCCCAAAAATTATTTTACGCTAAGAGATGGATATCTACTATATATTTGTGGAAGTATGTATGTATGTATGTGCCAGGTTGCAGCCTAAACGGGTGGACAGAATCGAATGAAATTTTGGTAGAGTATTGCCATGACATCTGGGCTTATAATAGGAAGAAAAAATTTGAGTTCTTAAAAGGGGGGCGTGGCACATCGCATAGGCGTGACAATTTTCAACAGCTACAACTTCAAAACCATAAGTCACATGAACGTGAAATTTGGTATGCAGACATGTCTATGGTAGGTGCTAGTAGGCTATAAATAAATGAGTTTGTAAAAGGGGGCATGTCACATCCCGTAGGAGTGGAATTTTTTATCAGCTATAACTTCGACACCATAAATCACATGAACGTGAAATTTGGTATGCAGGCACAGCTATGGTAGGTGCTTATAGTAAGGTGTATATGAATGAGTTTGTAAAAGGGGGCATGTCACATCCCGTAGGAGTGGAATTTTTTATCAGCTATAACTTCGACACCATAAATCACATGAACGTGAAATTTGGTATGCAGAGGTGTTAAGAATAAAGTATATATAAATGTGTTTGTAAAACTGGGATAAATATGTATTCAACTATTAGACCACCCTGATATTTAAAAATGGGTTTTTTTTTTAAACCTTAAAGTCTTTAGACCATTTTGAAATGGAAGGATTAAATCATTTTATTGATCCGGCGATGCTCTGAAACGAAACATGCGCATGTATAATAAATAAAACTACTTCTGAAATAAGCATTCTACCGGAAAAGTGCAGCTATACTAAAAGAGCTAAGAGAATAGGAAGCTAAACGGAATCTACCATAGTAGACTAATCTAAATTTAAAGATTCTATCGTTACCTTAATCCACCTTATATTAGTAATGGAACAAGATCAATATATAGTAGTTGAAGAAAATAGTTTTCCTCCTCTAATTTGGGCTGAACTGAATATTTGTATTACTTTTATATATTTTGATTTGTTTACCCCGAACGACGTCGGGTGCTCTGCTAGTTCTCTACACAAACCGTGGTTAAAAAAAATGGGCGTTTCTTAAGAACTATTTTAAAAATATTTTTCTTTATGACAAGAGAGTTTCTTTTGTGAGAATCAACAATTTTTTGTAATTTGTTTTAGAAAAGTAATGTTGAGATATATTTAGAAAGGTGTTAAACATCGGGTTTTTCCAAAAAGTTAAATTTTATTGCGGATTCCGATAGAATACCTATCCAGATATAATATGTGCGCCGCCAGATTTTTCTTTAAGGTGACAAACCCCTAGAAATGGGCGTATTAATTGCAGGACTAAAGTTAGCAAAATGCAGACTCTATTGCGGATTTCGGAAGAATATCGCTTCGCTAACAATATTTGTTCCACAATTTTTTCAATCCATATAGATATTCTGGCGAAATTCTCAATAAAATCAAAATGTTTGAACTTGGGTTTTAATATAGGCACGCCCATTTCTAGAATATTGGCCCTTATTATGAGCTGCACTCGATTTTCGATCTTCGCTGGCTATCGAAGATCGAAGATCGAAAGTGAAATTCGTATTATGAGCTATGCAAGCGTGTCGAAATTTTCGTTGAGTATCGAATTTTCTGTCGAACAGAATTTTGCTTTCGATGGTGTAGCGAAGTGTTAGAAAATTGTGAAAAATGTATGATTTTGTATATGTTTTCTTACATTTTGGCGCCTAGACACTAATTTTAAACAATTTTTATTAATTTCATGCAGTTCTAACATCTAGAATACGAAACACAAGCTTACTTGTGAAAGAAAATCCCAATACTCTGTTGGCACTATCTCTGAGAACAAAATCGTAGCGCTGTTGATAGTTTTAAAATATTTTAAATAGATTTGGCTCACAAACGCCTCTTTAGATGGTCGGAACTTTTTAATGAATCTGTAGACAAATTTCTTAAATATATTTTATATCAAAATATATTCGAAAGACTAATAAACTTAAACTCTCTTAAACATTTGCTACTCCTGGCCAGTTTACTAAGCTCTCATCCTCTGACGAATCGTTGAACCAGAACTCGTTGTACTCATTTTACCACGTTTTTATAAACTTGCTTTCTTTTTTACTTCATTTTAATTAGAACAAATTTACATAAATATGTTTATGCACACTATTTAGTTTGCTCGATTTGTAAACAAAGCTTCTCAGCGGTGAAAAATATACTATTGTGAACAACCTAAACGAGCGAAATTCACAATAGCGCTATTCTTCATCGAATGAGCGCCATAATACCAAATGAAAATTCGTTCGCTCAGCACTTTCGACCACAGTCGAAAATCGAATGCAACTCATAATAGGGACCATTATTTGATTGAAAAAGTTGTGGAACAAATGTTGTTAACGAAGCGATATTCTGCCGAAATCCGCAATAAAATCAGCGTTTTGCTAACTTTAGTCCTGCAATTTCCACGCCCTTTGCTAGGCGTTTGTCGCCTTACAGAAAAAGCTTGCCGTACAAATATTATACCTGGATAGGTGTTCTACCGGAATATGCAATAAAATTTAAATTCTTGCGAAAACTCGATTTTTAATACCTTACCAAGTATATCTCAACATAAGTTTTCGAAATTAAATTTAAAAAAAATTGTTGATTCTCACAAGATATGCAATCTCGTCATAAAGAAAATATTTTAAAAATAGTTCTTGAAAACGCCCATTTTTTAACCACGTTTTTTATAGAGAATTAAACAAGGATAACGATGGTATAATTTTAAATCCCTAATTTACTGGTCTTCACTATGCAAATACACTTTAAAAAGTTCAACTGTTAATAGCTAAGCTAGCTTTAGGACAATCTTGGCCATATTATATATAGAAACGTTAAGCCCGTTTCCTTAGCCTTAAAACGACGTTATGGTGAAGTCTCTACGATGAGCAGAACCCGCGATATAACGATTTGAAAAAATAAAATAAAAATTCCTCGAACATGTGTTAGCTTATTTCATGTAAAGAACCCATAAAAAATGTAAGGCAATCGAAATTGTGACACTAAATTTAGTGTCCGATATGAAAAAGAATGTCTCATATGGGTGTTTCCATCGGAAGGTCCACCACGACAAAAAAAAAAATAAAAATCTTATATCTAACGTATTTACGGGCCGATTTGTCTACTTTTTAAAATATATACTGGCTATGTAAGTAAAATCATGTTTGCGTAAAATGGTCTTCCTAGGTGGCGCCAAGGTTGAGATATTTCGAAAACCCGTATTTATGACCCGATTTGGTTCGAATTTGGCGTATGTAGTTGAAACATAATAAGTCATATATTTCCAACAAATTCACCCTGAATTGGCGCTGAAGTCAAAATATAAAGTATATTCTACATAAAATACATGTTTTATTTGCGTTAAAAATTCATTTAAAAGCAATATTAACAAAAATATAACGATGGAAATTTATGTCACGTGACGCCACGTCTGCTTGTAAAAGAAAATTGAAACAAGTTTCATGAAAATAGCCATCCACAATTCGCAGAGTTTTGCCATTTTGTAAGAAAAGAAAAAATCTACTTCCATTTTTTGTCACGTAACGACACTCTCTTTAAATGCTTATATTTCAGGACCAAGCAGTTCGATTGTTTTTATTTTTCGGTTAAATATAGAGCTAATTATGTGCTATACAATGGCCCAAAAAAGTTAAAGAAAACAAATGGTATTCCTTGTTTGTATCACATTGAAACATACGACTGTCACGTATGCGACGTATGGAAGTACCCATATGCCAGTTTTGGGATTTTTAAAGCAGCTCAAGGTATATTGCCTGCAAATGTTTATGAGGTGGGTTTTGTCGAAGGCTGAGGTATGTTCAGCCGCTCCAGAGTCCAGCGAAGGTCCCACTAACCCCCACCAAATAAAACACAATGATTTGTGTATTAAGTCGAACACACCCACACACACACGCGGCTATCTAGAAGGCCGGCAACTTGTCGTGCAGGGGAGGGCGGAAGGTAAAGAGCGAGAGTCGGCAGTCGGTGTCGGAGATTATCCGGCGGGTAATTGTACGGTGACGGGAGTGTTACTAGTGACAGCGAGATTAGCAGTGGTACGTGTCAGTCGTAGCGAAGAGCGTGGCAATGAGAGCAGTCGCGGTGGTTGTGACGGCGACGGCGGCCTGCAGTTCCATTGCAGTGGTGGTGGCGGCCTCAGCGGTGACGTTGGCAGTGGCCCATATAATGATGAGGGCGGCAGCGACCTCCCGCAGTGGTGTTGTATGCAGCCCCGATTGTGACGAAGGGTAAATGCGGCCCCTTTTAATTACGACGGTAACAGCGGTACTGGGCGATGATGGTAGTGGCGATTACCGTACTCGTGACGGGCAGTAGTGGTCGGCCTGGGGCGACGATAATGGCGGCGGCCCCAGTAATGAAGACATAAGCAGCGGGCCCTGATAGTGGCAACGGTGACAGCGGCCCTGGCTGGTGATAGCTAGCATTCGCGGTCCTCGGTAATGATGGCGGGCGGCCCACGGTTGTAGCTTCGGCCTAAGGGCGGCAGTGGTAATTGCGGCCCCGGTGATGAGAGCAGCGGTACGGGCCCTAGCGGTGATGATGATTATGGCGGCGGCCCTGGATGACGGTGAATAGCGGGCGGTCCTCGATAGAATTGTCAGCCTTGGGGCGGCAGTAATAGTAGCGGCCCCCGGTGATTAGAGCGGCGGTACGGGCCCTAACGGTGACGATGATTATAGCGGCGGCCCTGGATGGCAGTGAATATCGGGCGGTCCTCGGTGAAATGTCGGCCTCAGGGCGGTAACGGTGCTGGCGTTCCAGATTTGATGATACCTACGGACAACCGATGATTGGTATGGTCCCCCAGGGCATCGAAAGGTTGCCGAGTCCCCCCGTATGTATTCGCGGCCGCTAGGCGCTGTAGGGAGGTGGTTCCCTCCCCTTCAGCGCCCGCTAGCCGCGCGGTATCGCAAGCAGGCAGGGGTGTTCGGAATTGGGCAAGCCCAAACGGATCTCGCCCCCTGTCTGCTTGAGACCGTAACCAAAAATGGGTCTAGCCCATACTGGTTTTGGGGTGTTGCCTGAGGGGTATTCCCCCCTAGTCTTCCTCCGAGGAGGAAAGCCAAGAGCGCCCCAAATAGGCCCGAAGCCCAGGCTGCGCTCCGTGCTTACCTACGGACAACTGATGCTGGTTGAGTTCATGCTGTCAGCTTTAGCTCTGGTTTTGTATGAACCGTTTGAGAAGTAAATGGGTTTATTCCGTGTTATGGCTTTTGCGCAGTGAACCTCTTCCATCTGTTGGTGCGCATGAGTATCCAAGTTGCTGTTTGTGAAATCTGCATGTGCTTACTATGCCAGCTTCGCGTGTGCGTATGTACGCCTGTATGTATGTACATAGGGGTGCTTTTAGTCTTGTTGGTATGTTAGGTTGTGTGTACGCCTACCAATATGTATGTATGTATGTTCATATATTGGTACCTATGTGCAGTTGTAAGACGTATGCTAGGGTGATGTTGAATATGTTATTGTGGCGTAGGCAAAGCTACGTTACAGAACCCCTCCCACTTCGGCGGACGACAAGTTGCGGTATTCTAGAGTTTTGGCCTGAGGCCTGCACTACCTTAGGGCCAGCCTTAGGTATTATTTACCAGAGTATGTTGTACCCTGGCTCGGTCGGTGTGTGTGGGGCGGTCTTGTTTTTTTATTGATTATTATTCATTATTATCTAATTTTATTATTTTTTTTTTGTTGTAATAGCTATATGTGTGTATAAGTAGGTACAAAGTTTAATTTATAATGATATGAGATTGTAATACATGTGCTTATAAATAGGTACAAAGTTTAATTTATAATGATATGAGATTTGTAATACATATGCTCATAAATAGGTACAAAGTTTGATTTTTTTTTTTGTGTTAATACAAGAATTAGCAAAAAAAAAAAGAAAACGTGGTTTGTGTTGGTTGATGGTGGTTTCAGTCTATATATTCCATGACCTCGGAGTTCTCGGATATTTTGTGGTGCGGGCATCTCGCGTACTGCGGCGACTTTGCTGGGGTCAGTTTGGATTCCTTCGGAGCTGATGACGTGGCCTAAGTAGTGCAATTTTTGCTGCACAAAGCTGCATTTTTCGAAATTAATTTATATTTGATGTTTCTGAAGCCTTTCGAAGACTTCCCGGAGGTACGACAGGTGTTCGGAAAAGGTATCGCCTAGTATGATAATGTCATCCAGGTACGCGAATACTTTAGGTTGCAGGGCGGGTCCGAGAATGGAGCCGAGGGCGCGTTGAAACGTTGCGGGCGCGGAGTGTAGTCCGAAGAGCATCACTTTCCATTGGAAAAGTCCTCGACCAGGTACGGTGAAGGCGGTGTATGGTCGTGAGTGCTTGGCTAAAGGTATCTGCCAATACCCATTTTTGAGGTCGATCGTGGAGATGTATTTTGCCTCCTTCAACTGATCCAAGATTGCTCCAATCTGAGGTAACGGGTATGCGTCTGGTTCGCTGGCGGCATTGAGCTGGCGGTAATCGATACACATGCGCCAACTTCCTTGCTTTTTCCGAACTAAGACGATAGGGGAGCTGTATGCGCTTTTGGATGGTTCGATCCTTTCCCCCACGAGGAGCTCGTCCACTTCGGCGTTTATCACTTGCTGCATGGCAGGGTTGCGTAGGTAATAGCGTTATTTTAGTGGGCGATGATGCCGGAGTGTGATCTCGTGTTCGACGGCGGTGCTGGGCCCGGTGATTTTGGAGAATCGCTCTCTGTGAGTTTCCAAAAAATCGGCTAGTGTTTTATTTTGTTCCTCGTTCAAGTGTGCCCTTTCAATTAGGCTGCATAGCGCGTGTGTAGTATCGAGTCTCGGCGGTGGGGCGGGAGCTAGCGGCTGGTTGTCTAGTGACACGACGATGCCACGCTTTGCCAGGAAATCCATTCCCAATATAATTTTTTCAGCCAGATTGGGGATGACGGCCACCAGTGTGTTTGTTGCTTGGCCGTTGTACTTAATTTGGACAGGGTGCTTGCGACGCACGTTTGGTCGGCTAGCTGAACATTTCGTTTGTTAGGATGTGGCTGAATATTGCGCTGTTCCAATTGCTTGCGTAGATATCCGTTGATGTATGTTAAGGTGGCTCCAGTGTCGATTAGGGCTCGGATGTTCATGCCTTCGACCAGGACGTTCGCATAGAAGCGGCCATCGGGGCCTTGCCAGCCTGGTTGAGACGTGGTTGGTTGATCGGTGGGTGACTTGAAGATGGCTGTCCTCTCCTCGTGACACGGGCAATTCCTGGAGAGGGTTCCATCTCGTCCGCATCGTGAGCAGAATAGTCGCCTCGGACCTCTGCACTGGAATCGGTGGTGTCCGCGCTTTTTGCACCTCCAGCAGGTGTTCTTCGCATCGTATCGTTCGCCTGGAGTGGATAGGCAGTGTGCTGCTTGCCTGGTTTGCCTGGCCTCCTCGCTTTTGAGCAGCTCATGTTCGTCGGTGAGTTCCATTAATTCTTCGATAGTCCGGAACTCGCTCCGTTTTATAAATAGTCGGTACTCCACTCGCAAGCCTTCGTAGATGCGCTCCAAGTGGTCGTCGCTGCACATCGTTGGGTGCTGTCGGATCAGCGTTTGGAGGGCTAGGATGTAATCCTTGGCCTTCTCTCGGCTCTGCTGTTTCCGCTGGCGAATAGCGTCTTCCAGCTGACTGACGTGTCGACGGGGAAGGAAGAACCGTTCAACTTCGGTGCGGAATAGCCCAGGTGGTTATGTGTGGCCTTCGGACGCGGAACCATTGTAGTGCTCTGCCGTGGAGTATTTCGGATAGGGTTGGGAGGAGTTGGTCTGGCGTGATTTGGTAGCATTCCGCCAGCTCCTCAATCCTCTCCAAGAAGTCGTGCAGAGTCTCGCCACCGGAGTAGTGAACATCCCAACGGCGGACGGTGCTCACCACCTCGGCGCTGCTCATATGGTCTCGTTTCTGGGCGGTTGGCTTTGCCCCCCCGGCGTGCAAGAGAGAGTCACCAAGCTTAATTGCCGGAGTTAGTTCGTGTGGTGATTTCGCCATGCTAGCTTCATCGGCAGCGATCTCCATCTCCAGTTCTCTGAGCAGGTTTTCGGTTGATTTGCGGTTTCTCTTTGCCCTGGCGAAGTTACTGAGAGTGCTGCGCAGATCGGCGACGGTGCTCCCCTCAATGGGTATATGATGCCTCTGGCATTCTTGCACCAATCTCTCTTTCTTCAATAGATATATCAAGCCAAGAGAGTCAGTGTTTAGTGTGGTGGTATCATTGTCGCTCATCCGTGTGTCATTTACTTGTCGTGGTGTGTTCGATGAACCCGCTTCCGCAGTGTTGGTGCTTGTTGAGGTTTTTGCACATGCGCCTGCAGAGCTGGGTCCCTGCTCGGGCGCCATTTATGAGGTGGGTTTTGTCGAAGGCTGAGGTATGCTCAGCCGCTCCAGAGTCCAGCGAAGGTCCCACTAACCCCCACCAAATAAAACACAATGATTTGTGTATTAAGTCGAACACACCCACACACACACGCGGCTATCTAGAAGGCCGGCAACTTGTCGTGCAGGGGAGAGCGGAAGGTAAAGGGCGAGAGTCGGCAGTCGGTGTCGGAGATTATCCGGCGGGTAATTGTACGGTGACGGGAGTGTTACTAGTGACAGCGAGATTAGCAGTGGTACGTGTCAGTCGTAGCGAAGAGCGTGGCAATGAGAGCAGTCGCGGTGGTTGTGACGGCGACGGCAGCCTGCAGTTCCCTTGCAGTGGTGGTGGCGGCCTCAGCGGTGACGTTGGCAGTGGCCCATATAATGATGAGGGCGGCAGCGACCTCCCGCAGTGGTGTTGTATGCAGCCCCGATTGTGGCGAAGGGTAAATGCGGCCCCTTTTAATTACGACGGTGACAGCGGTACTGGGCGGTGATGGTAGTGGCGATTACCGTACTCGTGACGGGCAGTAGTGGTCGGCCTGGGGCGACGATAATGGCGGCGGCCCCAGTAATGAAGACAGTAGCAGCGGGCCCTGATGGTGGCAATGGTGACAGCGGCCCTGGTTGGCGATAGTTAGCGTTCGCGGTCCTCGGTGATGATGGCGGGCGGCCCACGGTTGTAGCTTCGGCCTTGGGGCGGCAGTGGTAATAGCGGCCCCGGTGATGAGAGCAGCGGTACGGGCCCTAGCGGTGATGATGATTATGGCGGCGGCCCTGGATGACAGTGAATAGCGGGCGGTCCTCGATAGAATTGTCAGCCTTGGGGCGGCAGTAATAGTAGCGGCCCCCGGTGATTAGAGCGGCGGTACGGGCCCTAACGGTGACGATGATTATAGCGGCGGCCCTGGATGGCAGTGAATATCGGGCGGTCCTCGGTGAAATGTCGGCCTCAGGGCGGTAGCGGTGCTGGCGTTCCAGATTTGATGATACCTACGGACAACCGATGATTGGTATGGTCCCCCAGGGCATCGAAAGGTTGCCGAGTCCCCCCGTATGTATTCGCGGCCGCTAGGCGCTGTAGGGAGGTGGTTCCCTCCCCTTCAGCGCCCGCTAGCCGCGCGGTATCGCAAGCAGGCAGGGGTGTTCGGAATTGGGCAAGCCCAAACGGATCTCGCCCCCTGTCTGCTTGAGACCGTAACCAAAAATGGGTCTAGCCCATACTGGTTTTGGGGTGTTGCCTGAGGGGTATTCCCCCCCTTGCAGCCCCCCTCAACCAATTAGTCTTCCTCCGAGGAGGAAAGCCAAGAGCGCCCCAAATAGGCCCGAAGCCCAGGCTGCGCTCCGTGCTTACCTACGGACAACTGATGCTGGTTGAGTTCATGCTGTCAGCTTTAGCTCTGGTTTTGTATGAACCGTTTGAGAAGTAAATGGGTTTATTCCGTGTTATGGCTTTTGCGCAGTGAACTTCTTCCATCTGTTGGTGCGCATGAGTATCCAAGTTGCTGTTTGTGAAATCTGCATGTGCTTACCATGCCAGCTTCGCGTATGCGTATGTACGCCTGTATGTATGTACATAGGGGTGCTTTTAGTCTTGTTGGTATGTTAGGTTGTGTGTACGCCTACCAATATGTATGTATGTATGTTCATATATTGGTACTTATGTGCAGTTGTAAGACGTATGCTAGGGTGATGTTGAATATGTTATTGTGGCATAGGCAAAGCTACGTTACATGTTGAACGTGTCTTTCCTGTTCAGAATCTGATAAAAACTAAACGTAGAAATAGATTACAAGTAAAAACCCTCGGTTCTTTAATAAAGGCAAAAGATTATATGAAATCGTATCAAAGTTTTTGTCATGATACATATAAATATACATACAGAGTCTTTAAACTAATTTTTATTCTACTTTTAATACATATATGTATATTTTTACAAGATGTTTATTGAAAAGGCGTTGAATAAATGTATATTTGTTTTAAACATTCGTTGATTTTGCCAAAGTGTTTAAAGTTTTTCGTTCATACATTTTGATTTGATTTGGTACATTTTATCTGACGTTTGGTACAATTCCGCAAAAATGCATTTATTATCCCTGTTATAGGGTTGGTCAAGTGAATGGACTCTTGGCCACCAGTTCCGAGTCTTTTCGATTGCTGAGTTTGAGGCCTTATGTTGGGCAAAAGACGGATCATAAAGGACCCAAATAGGGGAAATTAGCCTATGGTTACAGAAGATATGTTATAAAGTAACCGACGAAGACTTGTGTGCCCTGCTGCTTTCTCTCAAAGTGTTTACCGTTGGTAAACCCAAATGAAGCTTAAAATTGAAAAACTAGTTAATAACATTAAGTGAAATCAGCGGATAATTGACAATAAAGTACTTTTTTCGCAAAATCTATAAAGGTCACTTTTATTTTAAAAAAAAAACCTATGCAACAGTTATTATTTTACGCCCTGTATATGATAAAATTATAATAGCTGGAAAAAGGAGCAAAAAAGAAGTACAAAACTAAGAAAGGAGTACATTTCCAGATTTTTTTTTTTTGGGAGTACAAGGGAGTACGTTGCAATAAAAAGGAGTACGTTTACTGCCAAAAGCAGTACGTCTGGCAACCCCAGTGTAAAGAGATATACAAAAGCATGTAGTTAATTTAGGCTGTCTATTGCTCGCTTAGATTTGTAATATGTTCATGTTTATTTTAGTTTATTCAAACGATGCCCAAGCGCAAATGCAATTTTAGTTGCGTGTTAAAACAAAAATATCCGCTTATGGCAAAGGGAGATTTCAATTGGGAAGTAACTTGCACTTTGTGTTCGTTAAAAATCTCCATTGCTAATAAAGGTGTAAATGATATTATAGCTCATATCAATTCGCAAAAGCACGGGAAGAGCATCAACTAATAGAATTGGCAATGTATTTTCGAAAGTGCCATCGAAAAGTGTATGGCTTTCCACACCATATGTCATAATATGTAATTTTTATCACTAGATTGCACTATGGCTTTAAATAAAGTTTTATTTAAAGAATCGCAAAACGCGTTGAAAGTAACCTGTAATAGACGCAAAGCTACTGCTATTGTATCCAATGTTCTTTCTCCACTTTCGACAACAGAGTTTATAGAAGAAATTAAACAAACTTCATTTGTGAGTGTGTCAACCGACACCAGTAACTACGGCGCAACAAAATTATTGCCGATAGTAATTCTGTATTTCGATTCAGAAAATAATGGAATAAAACCTAAAGTTTTACACATGTTAACTATAAAAGACGAAAAATTGGACACCATTACTGAATGCATATTTTCCGAACTTGGAAAACACTGTTTAAATACAAAATGTGTTGCTTTTAGCCAGTGTTTAAAAAAACTGAAACGAGTTTTATTTCAATTTCCTTTTGCTTATGCTTCGTACATTGTACATACTTACAAGTGAAAAAAGAATCAGATGTTTTCCCGAAATGCTTCACAGCTGGGATCACCTGATTCTATGTGCTACAGGGTTACACTCAATATATATAAAAAAACTTTAAAACCAGCAAGAAAAGTTCTATTAAGTTTAGGAGTCATTGAACAAAATGCTTTAAAATATTAATCTGCTATATAAACATAGCAGCAAGAAAAGTTCTATTAAGTTTAGGAGTCATAGACCAAAGTGCTTTAAAATATTAAACTGCTATATAAACATAGGAATTCATTTAATTCAATGCATATTTGGCCAATTTTTAAGGTTATTTCAATAACTTTAGTCTTTTTCTACATCCCTTTAAACACCCTGTCTAACATTTTGACAGGTCATTTCTACGTTTTTACAGGATATTTCTATGTATCTTCCAGGTGGTTTCCAGTCAGAAGAAGAACATTTGTCACTTGTATGTGCGCTTCTGGCAGTCGTTGGCATTGTGCATGCATACAAGTGACGAATGCTCTTTTCTGCCTGGAAACCGCCTGAAAAATACATAGAAATATCCTGTAAAAACGTAGAAATAACCTGTCAAAATGTTAGATCGGGTGTTTAAAGGGATGTAGAAAAAGACTAAAGTTATTGAAATAATCTTAAATTTGGCCAAATATGCATTGAACTAAATGAATTCCTATGTTTATAAAGCAGTTTAATATTTTAAATCACTTTGGTCAATGACTCCTAAACTACGCAGAAAGGTGTTCTCTGCAAAAGGTGTTCAGTAGGGGTATTCTATTTTGGGTTTTTTTTTTTTTTAATTTACATGCCCGTACACGATGAGAAACATTAAAAAAATGATAACTGCATTTTTAGTTTTTTTTTTTATTCAAAAAAGTACACGCACCTAACGATTTTAAAATTTATATGCGCATATACACACAAACATGTACAAATACATTGGCCATATATGTATTGCTGTTGACCGCTTGGCTATTTGTTTTCGTTTGCTTTCTAGTTCTTATTCTTATTTTCTTTTGTTGTTTTAAGCGGAAGAACAAGCAATCAGCTGTTCACATGCTATCACCATGTATGAATTCGCCTTGGTTGTGGTAAATATTTACCGCTATTTTGAAGGCAGAACTGAGTACTTCTCTGCCTTTATTTTCTTTCTGAATTGATTCAAGCAGTTTACTTTTTTTGTGCTCTCTGATCATAAACAATTAACATTTTTAAACAGTGGAAAAAAATGAGTTTCAAGAAAAGTTCTAATGCAATTTCAAGAAATTCGCAACGATGGGAAAACTCTTTGATTCGCTTCGAGAAAAACAAAAATAGACGGCAAGAAATAAAACAGGTTGATAAAAATTTGAACGCATTTTGCAGAATACCTAAGAAGACTGTTATAATAGGTAGATATAACTCATTGGCAAACGTCGAAAAAAGTAAAAAAGCAAGATTTAAAATTATTGCCGACGTATTGCTGGATTTATGGACAAAATTAAACTTTCCCAGTATAGCTAAAACTTCAATTGAAAGAAAAGTAGAAAATCTCTTAAAAAATTATTCGAAGTTTTTAAAGCGACCTAATGGAAAAGTTTTTGTAGTTTTTGGACAATTGTTTGATATAACCAATCCAAATGGCATTTGGCTGAGTGTTGAGGACAAAAAGTTGTATGCACTTCAACAAAATTCCAATGGAGATGTTGGATACACCACTGAAAAGAAAACAAATATTCATCCATCAAAAATTTCTTTACTTAAACCAGTCACCGTACAAAAGAAAAGTGTTATAAATGCAAGTGAATCTGATACAACAATATCGTCCCTGGAAGGAGATAATGAATTGTATCACCCTGAAACACCTACAAAAAGACTTAGAAAAGTCAAGTGTCAAACAAAGATCGCAGTAGACATGATAGAGAAAACAAGTTTGAGTAGCAAAAAAACAACTAAAGTATGTGAAATATTAGTGAAATCAGGCATTGATATTCCTGCACCCTCACAATCTGCCGTATATAAAGCCTCAATGAAATCAGCCGAGCGATTGGAAGCAAAATATATGACAACGTTACAAAAAGAGAATTGGTGTCTTCATTTTGACGGCAAAAAATTTGGAAAAAAGGAAGCGCAGGTAGTGGTATTGTCAAATGAAACTAAAGAAGTGCGAGTAGCGGTAATTGTGCTTGAGAATGGGAAAAGTGTCACAATATTTGAAGGTAAGAAATAAAAATTAAGATTTTATAATATAAATATAATATAAATTTATATATAAAAATATACATTTCTAACTCTACTTACATTTACAGGCATAAAGGAAATTCTAGACCGATTTTATTTGTGGAACTCAATTAAAATGATTGTATGTGATACAACAAATGTGAATACCGGGAAAAAAAATGGAATTGTTCATTATCTACAATCATGCTTTGAAGAAAAATGTTTGACACCGCCACAATATGTTGGTTGCCAACACCATGTTTTGGATTTAATTCTGAAGCATGTAATGAATGAATTACTTGTCGCAAAAGCAATATCACCACATATTCCCTACGAAATATTTTCAGATTTAATAACTGATTTTCAAAATCTGAAACAAAACTTCAAACAAAGCGGCGAAAAAATGAAAATTCCTAATATCAAATGGCGCGATGACATGCAGTATTTGTATGAACTTGGACAATACTTTAAGTATTATCAAAAACATAACGTTTTTCCATACATTAACTTTCGAGTTTTACCATCGCTCAGTAACGCCCGTTGGAACTCCAGAGCTATTCTTGCATTGCTCACATTTATACTCCTTCCCAATCACAGAGCAAAACTTTTACAAGTTTGTCAATTTATATGCAGTGCTTGGTACGAAGTATGGTTTTCCGACCAACGTTTTCGCAACAATAATTTTGAATGCTTGGAAGAATCTGTGAAGCCGTTCAAAACTGCCCATCAATGTTTAAAAAAACACTGGGTGAAGGAAGATTCAGCCATTCCAAATTTAAAACGGTCTAATATATGTGCCGAACGAGCCATTAAAGAAGTGAAAGATTTATATTCATTTTGTAAAAATGAAAGAACCTTAAATTTGAAATTTATTTCTTCTAATGTCAAATTAAATAACTAATAAATTAAATAATTAATAAGTATAACAAAACAAATGCAAACGAAAACAAATAGCAAAGCGGTCAACACCAATACATATATGGCCAATGTATTTGTACATGTTTGTGTGTATATGCGCATATAAATTTTAAAATCGTTTGGTGCGTGTACTTTTTTGAATAAAAAAAAAACTAAAAACGCAGTTATCATTTTTTTAATGTTTCTCATCGTGTACGGGCATGTAAAACATAGGTTACAAAAATAGAATACCCCTCGTGTTCAGCCCCTTTTCTTTCTCAACACAGAAATGAGAATTCTACATAGTGAGGGTTATAATTCCTAAGTGCGGCCGAAGGCCGCCTGCGCAGAAAGGTGTTCTCTGCAAAAGGTGTTCAGCCCCTTTTTTTCGCAACACTGAAAGGAGAGTTCTTCTTAGTGAGGGTTATAATCCCTATATATTGTGGTTCAAATTTTAGTCCAAAAAGTTCGTGGTTTAAAAACCAAACCAAAATGTTTTAATTCTAGTTTCTGGGTTTCATATATAGAAAATTTGGTTTAAAATCTAAACCGAAATAGAAAATGTTTGCACACAGCGAAATGTGGTGTTGATTCAAACTCAACATATGAAAGCACATTTACATGCGTGGCTGTAGCTGAGTGTGCAAAACTGCTTGATACAATTGGTTGCTAATAAGGCTGGCCGGGTTCAATCGCCATCAGACGGAGCATGAAATTTTATTTTTATTTTTTATTCTTAATTATGAAAATGTTTGGGTTTAAAATTTAAACCGAACTGTTTAATTTCTAAACCCAACATACATATGTGCCCTGTTTTTTTTAAATTTATAAGGTTTGTATTTGAAACTGAAACTGTAGTTTGGTCATATATGTAGTCCAAAAAGTTTGAAATTAAAACCGAAATTTTTAACTGTGTATTGAAACACTTTGGTCCAACATTTTCACCAAGAGTTCACGTTCATGATTTTTAGTGACGCATTTGTCTTCTAATATTACGGTTTGGTGGTTGTCAGAGGCATATTTGCCGTCTTAAATAACTTAGCAAAACTGTACATGCATACAAAGATACGTAATAGTTTCAGTGCGTTTGAAAGGCGCCACGCAGCGTTGCCAGGTTGACGTTTTTAACTTCATTTGGACGTTTTTTGTACCGTGTTGAATTTTGAAAGTTTTTTGTGTAAAAAAATACGTTTTTTAAGTTCCCAGTAATTTTTATTTGTTACTAAATCTTATAAGTAGAACTGATTTTGAATTATTTTCTTAAAAAATCTTTACAATCTTTGTGTTTTGCTGCAGCTGCTTCAAAAGATTTTTTTCTGGATTCTTGGACTAAGGATCCCGTGTTCAAAGGCTGGTTGTGTAAACACTTGAGGTTACGAGGCTTGCTGTAATGGGTGCAATTGCACATTAAAAGCCAATTCAGAAAGAGCCGATCTATTGCAGCAGGCACGCTCGCAAAAGCATCAAAAAAGCTGTGCAGCATAAAACGTCAGAAAAAAGTAGGCCACTTTTTTAAGACTTCATTGAAAATGTAATGAACACAAAAAAGACTGAAATATTAGCTACATTCAAAAACTTTTCCAGTAAGTACTTGCAGCGAAAGCGTAAAAGAAAAATAGAGAGTTAAATTGAGAACAAGAGAAAATTTTCAAAAAACGTTATTGAACGCAAAACTAGTAAAAACTTGCAACTGAAGCCATTTTGACACTTTCTGACGGTTAAGTTTTGGCGCGCGATTTTCTTTTTAATTGGGAATAGTTCCCATCATCATAAAAATAAAAAAATATACAATAGATTTAAATTTTTCATCCATATTTTCATTTCACTAATTACGTTTCATCAAATCATCCTCTTAAACAGTTTGTTTACATTTGAATTTGAAACATAACCTTACTTTTTGACTCCTACAAACTCCTGCTAGTAAAATTTTTATTTGCAAGAATTTGCAGCTCTCTCGGTTTGTTACTCTCTCGAATTCGCTCCCTCTTGCAAATATTTTGGGTTATTGAATGCATTCCCAGTAAAAACTTGCAAGTACTAGTAACAATTCGTAAAAATTTTTTGATATTGAATAGACCTATTGCTATGCTCCTTCTTAGCAGAACGTAATTTAGCATTTTCATCAACCGAGCCCCTAACCAAATGTCTACAAGAAAAAAAAATAATTAAAAATCAACGCGATTATTTAGCCCCTTTGAACTTGCACATCATTGTCTTGAAATTTAATAGGCTATCAAACTGCATACTCAAAAAAAATTCTAAAAACTCTGAATAAGAAGTTGAAAATCTAGCTGAAAGTTTCAGATTGTTTATAATTTTTGCACAATTTTTGTGGATTTATATTTTGTTTGTTAATGAGCTTGGCTTTTATGGAAAAATAATAAACATTAAATAAACGAAAGAGAAACAGGCAAAATGGATCAAAATATTGATGACTTAATCAGCTGATCACAAGTGTATGTATAAAATGATTTTTATATTAACGAACAGTTTACAATGGATTTTAAATGTGCCCTGTCGAAATGACATTTTAATATATCGAGCCCTAATCGCCAAAATAACGTAAGCGACATTTTTTTCAAAATTTTATTTTTGATGAGAAATATTCCTAGAGCATCTAGATGAATTTCTGCATCAAAAAGAAAATTTTGTCTCTTTCGTTATTTTGGCGGTTAGGGCTCGATATGTACCTTTGTATACAGTAAAAGTTTAATAATAACAATTTTTGTACATCCAATTGAAAAAGACATTTTTTGGTAGGAAATGACGTTTTTTCAGACCAAGAGGGACGTTTTCTCATGCCGAAGACCTGGCAATACTGGCGCCACGTCCCCTTTTCAAATAACTCCAATTTTCTCTAAGAGCATTGATTTCATATATCTCTATACCATTTTTGAGTAATTTACCATGACCATTCGCGTTTTATATATCTTGTACATACCAAGTTCCAGTACCCTTCCATGAAAACATTCAGAGATATGCAGTATGAAAAATTCGATGTGTATGGGAAGTGCCACGCCTCCTTTTCCGATAACCACAATTTATCTCCATGAGTATGCGATTGCTTTCATATATCTCCATACCAAGTTCGAGACCTCTTCCATGAACATTTTGCGGGATATGCAGTGTGAAAAATTCGGTTTGTATGGGAGGTGCCACGTAACTTTTTCCAATAACCGCAATTTTTATCCATGAATATGCAAATGTTTTCATATATCTCCATGCCATATTCGAGCAGTCTACCATGAACACTTCCAGAGATGTGCAATATGAAAAATTCAGTTTGTATGGGAGGTGCCACGCCCCCTAGCGGTATGAAATATACTTTACATCCGATCCTCATACCTACCATATATAACTCAAAAAATCGTAAAGATCGGTCGAGCCGTTTAGGAAGAGTTCGATTTTGTATATGTATGTATATTAGATAAGCACGATGCGAGAACCATAGAAAAAATTTCGATGAAAAAAAATATATTTTTTCTCGGGTTCACAACTATCCTTTCTTTTAAGTTGGAACCAACAATACACACCCACAAAATTTGAGTGAAATCGGTTAAGCGGTTTCGGAGATTAGCGTAAACGAACACAGTGACACGGGATATTTATATATTAAGACCCTAATATAAGCACCTACCATAGATACGTTTGCGTGCCAAATTTTAATTTCGTTTGACTTATGGTTTTGAAATTATAGCTGATAAAATTTTCCACGCCTATGGGATGTGCCACGCCCCCTTTTACAAACCCATTTATATATAAGCACCTACCATTGATATATCTGCATCAGAGACCGGCTTTGAGTACTAATAAAATTAGTATACTTATTCATGATCCATAAAAATTTGTGCAAATGAGCACTTACACTAATTCAAAAAATGACTAAGTAATTTCCACCAAAACAAGAACGCACTCAAAATATACTAACTCTTATTTGTGGCGGCAATTTTTGTCTCTATCGAGTATAGTATACCCAGCTGGATTTTACTCATTTGGTCGAGTGAGAAGCTGAAAATAATTTCAATGAGTTTAATATTATTTGTGTTCTGCTTTGTTCTACATCAGTGTTGGCATTTTTGGTACAATTGTACTTTTTTGATACAATTTCGTTTACTACGCAGTACATTTTAGTACAATTTTGTGATGAATACTATAAATACATACGTAGCTCTAAAAATTCACTGCGGGAATTCGTTTTATCTTTTTGTCTTCGCCTTCTCGTTTTACCTTTGTAAGTTTTGATAAAAGGTTTTGAAATAACCATTATAACATAGCAAAAGTTGTGCTATCAACCTCACATAGAATATTTTCGATACTAGATCTTATTAAAATAAAATGTCGAAATCAGCTTCATATAGTTAGAAACAGTGCCATCGTTAATTTTTTATGTTCTTAAATATGATAACTTCACGACACTCATATATTGACTAGAGTTAATTCCTTAACAAAAACTGTATGGAAAAAAGTTTAAATCTTTGAACAACATTAAAAAAATCGACAAACTTTCGTAAACATTTCGCGATTTCTATTTCAATTTTATTATAATAAAGTGCATGTATAAATCAGCTGGAATTTGCCATCAAAGACATATTATCTAAACCTTCATCAAAAAAGCAATATATATGTATATGTATATGTGACCTGGTCTACGAAAAGGGAGCTTACGTGCGAAAACTAGTTTTCTGTGAAAAGCTGTTAAAAGTAAGCAACTCGTTTCGTCAGTTTCTCATTATCTCGTTAATTGTTTTCCGCGCCGGACGTCCAGTAAGTGTTGTTGTTGGTCCAGTAAGTGTTGTTGTTGGTCGGAATATTATTATAGTTCATCGTGTAAGTTGCTAGTGTGGAACATTTAAAAAAGTAACACTGAAGAAGTGACGTTTACTGTTTCTGTTGATTATCGTCTTCGCATTTCGCATGAAATGAAACATGAGTGTTGATGAGGAGTTCAGTGCCGTATACGGACAATATTTCCATGAAAAGGATGATGAAAACGATGATGAAAACTATGAAGAGAGCGATGATGATGAAGACGAAGTATGTGTATCTCAGGCAGAAGATGATACCGAACAAACTTTTGTTAAGATGGACCTGTATGTTGTTGATGTAAAGGAGGAGGAGCTGGTAACAAAATAAATAAACTACTCAGCATTATTATTTTTGGCCCATAATACGTTTTTCTAGTGTATAATCATGTCTTTATAGCTTATAATTCAATGTATTTTGTTCATTACCAATAAAATATATATTTTGTCGTACTTTTACTCTTCTTTCTCTACATTTTTAGTACACTTCTAAGCAAATTAGGATTTTCTGCTTTTCACCACGTGAAAAAGCATCTCATCTTCCATCTGAATCAACCAAAAAGTGAAAATTGATTTTTTGACACCTAAGCCCCCTTTCCGTAGACCAGGTCACATATATTAAAAATCAACGATAAGTCGCAGCTATTTTAAACTTGCACTTCATTTAAATTGACCGGACTACAAACGGCATTCTCAAAACATGTATTTCTAGGAAATCGAGTTAAAAGCCCGAAATTTTTACGAAAGTTTGTTGATTTTTTTAATGTTGTGCAAAAATTGACCCTTGAGGTTTTATTAAAGTATAAACTGCATTTTTATAAACAAATAATTAAAATTAAATAATTTTAAGATAAATGGCCATTCATGTCAATATGTGAGTGTCGTAAAGTTTTGATAAGCACTTGAGATACTAAAAATAAAATGTCAAAATGTACTGAATTCAAAGAAGATGTCTTCATTATCCATGCATAATAACTTAAAATAATTTGTTTGTTAAGAAGTGTACCTTAAACTATGTGCATACACATTTATGTTCAAAGTATGAAATGTACCTACATAAACTTTCCCATGAATACCATCAAATCATTGATCTTGAAGGGAATCTATGTATGCATGTACTAATTACAGTCGAAAAGTATAGTTTTTGTATAGATTTCGTACTGAAGGAACAATTTCATTTCCCAAAACTGTGCGACATGCGGGCGCCACCATAAACAAGTGTGAGCTAAAAGTGAGAGTGTGTTAGTGTGCCTTCGTATGCTGTCGCTTTCTCGTCGCTTGTACATGTTTTGTTGCTATAAACGACGAAAATTACAAAATTCACTAAAATCATTCAACTGAGCTATTGGTGCTTCTTAGTGCTCCTATTCATTTCAGTTTCAGTTTATTCAGTCTATGATTACAATCTTACAGACTAGATAAAAATAAGACTACCATAATTAAAACTAAATACTATAGATTTAGATACACAAGTAGTTATAAGAAAAATGAATCAATAGATGACTTGAAAATATTTCTCGGCAACGAAAAATCAATATTTAGACTCTTTGAGATCTTGTTAAGTTCTGTCAGAGCGCGGAAAATCGGATCAAAATGGTAATAGTTAGCCTTAGTAGCACGCAAGTAAAACGGCGTATGAGCGTAGAAATCTGTGAGGCACATTAAGGATATCTTCTCCAGAAGGACCGAACAATCCAAAGAGCCAACAACCAAATCAAAAACGAACATGAGCAACTGGACAATTCTTCTAGTTTCAAGAGTTTGTAGGTGAATAAGTTTACAACGGGAAAAATATGAGGGCATCGGGTCATCAAAGTTAAGGGAACTTAACGCAAAACGAACAAATTTTCTCTGCACTCTTTCGAGTCTGGCGGCATGACAGCCGTAAATGGGGTTCCATATAATAGAAGCGTACTCTAGTTTTGATCGTACTAAAGAGATAAATAAAGCTTTCCTGGTGTATGGATCCTTAAAGTCTTTTTCGCATATCTACGCAGGAAAGCCAAGTTACTGTAGGCTTTTGGAAGCACGTAAGAGATATGATTGACAAACGAAAAATTTGAGTCAAAGACTAAGCCTAAGTCAACAAACTCTTTCACAGAGGCCAAGCGAGTGCTAGAAATACTGTAATTAGGAAAAATAATGTTTGAACATTTTGAGAAGGACATATGAAAACATTTATTTACATTTAAGTGAAGCTTGTTCGTACGACACCAACTGACCAGGTTACTCAGGTCGTACTGCAGAGAAGAAACATCCGACGAGTCGTTAACTCTACGAAAGAGTTTGAGGTCATCTGCATNGAAAAATAATGTTTGAACATTTTGAGAAGGACATATGAAAACATTTATTTACATTTAAGTGAAGCTT
>NW_016159942.1:53357-73616 GCF_001687245.7 Rhagoletis zephyria | reverse complement strand
AGGCGCGAATGTGCTGACTGTTTGTTTGATGACAGGAGATACAAATGTTCCTGGACATCTCACTGCTGGTGGTTATATCTATGATGTAGCTTAATCCAGCAATAACGTCGCCAATTATGTTAGTCTGGCGATAGTGAAGAATAACTTTTACCAACCGGGACTAATTTAGGCTAGGTAGGCAATTGAAAAGCAGAGTCCTCTTTCGCCGAACAATACTCACGCTCCACAAATCTCTCATCACTTATTGGCGCAGATACGTGGACGATGTTCAGATGTTGAACAGAGATGAAAAGGCTTGGGGAATTTCGATTGAACTATTCCACGCAAGATCAGGGAGCAATGGGTACCGAATAAAATGAAATGGTGATTTGAATGAACTTTATAATGATACGAACATTGTTAGGTGCACAAAAATAAAAAGGATCACGCTGAACGAGACATTTCTTCCAGTGAAAAGATATTTCTACTTTAGAACGAACGCAAGCGTGACCATAAACACAATGAAAGTTTCCACGACAGTCGACGTAACCGGAACGAGCCAGATTCATATCAGGCCAAGGACTGTCATTCCAGAATTATTCCTCAAATCCTTCCCGTGGAATTTTTATCCTGTTATAATAGTAAAATCAAGGAACACAATTAAAGGACCAAGCGCTGAAGGCACTTGGTGGTGGAATATCGTTAACGAGAGACTACTGACGAAGATTTTTAGTCTCGACCGAATGCGATGCCATGCCATACAAGAAGAAGAAGAAAAAACTAGTCCCTGACTTAAAGTGCTTCCGTAGTTGGCGCAGATGTGACAATTGGGTCAGTTAACCTCCGCCCATTTTCTGTTAGTGATGTGTGCCACATGTTTGTAAATAAAAAATACAAAGTAAATACAACTTTAAAAGTAGAAATCGTAAAGTATGTACTTTTTTACCTAAAAAACATAATCGTGGTACAAAGCTGAATAATAATATAGGAATAAATGTTAATGAGACACAATAATATTGACAAACAATCGACTTCATTGCTCATAGAAAAATTTAGGAGTGCCGTAAATTTGTTCATGATCCAGTAATCGGAAATAAACCAAATTAGAATGGGATCACCGTTGAGGTACCACCTTTCCTATACAAAAAACGATTTATCCTAGATGGTTCACGTGTTCCGATACATTGATAACTAGACTGCAGATGTTTATGCAGAAAACAGTGCAAAAAATATGTACCTCATAACTGTAAATAAAATGTATTAACTTTCTCTGACCACCAGCCACAGCAATGAAGATTTTCTGATGCCTTTCGGGCATCCTATCAGTCAATATACATTTGAATATTTTCGCTTAGCTTTTGATTATCAACCTGCTTCAAAATGCCTGAAAAGCATACGAAAATCTTTATTGCTATCACTGGTGATCAGAGAAAATATGGAGGCAAATCATTAGTATCTGCAGTATTCTCCCTGCTCCACCCACATTTTCTTCAAATAAGACTTAGCCAAAAGTAAACTGTGAAAGTGAACCAAATTAAATGTTTTTAAGCACGCGAATCTTTACTTGGCTTTCTCGGTTTCTATTAAGGCCCTGGTCTGGCTGAAACCAAGCATCAACACCCGAGTCATTCCGGTACGTAGAACCGGCTGCCATTCGAAGGTCGCGCTTCGTTGGACCAGAAGAAATGCGCGAACTATTTTAGCCGAAAATTAACCCCGCATCCTTTGGTAGACAAGGCCAAATATCTAGTGACCAGGAGGATGTACAAACTACCTAAAAACAGTGCACCACTTGTTGTCACCCAAAGGCAAAGTGACGGGGGCCATGGGGAAGGCGAAAGCCTCCATTGGATCCGACGGAATATATATGCTGATGCTGAAACATTTGGGGCACGCGGGAGTGGCATACCCAACGGAGGTCCTCAACCTGTCTCGAAGACGCTAGAAGCTCTGCTACTTCCGTACTTCACCTGTCATCTGACCCCAGCGAAGCATCAGCATGGATTCCGCAAACTGCACAGCACAACAACAGCACTTAATGCCATAAATACTCCAATGACCCACGAGACCCTAAACCGCAACCGCCCCTGTGAGAGAACTGTCCTAGTAGCGTTGGACTTGACAAAGGTGTTTGACAATGTGTGAAATTCCACGCTGATGGACAAGGGGTTCCACAAGGTAGTGTTCTCTCTCCATTCCTGTTTAACTTCTACATCTCGAAGCTTCCCCAGCCACCTGAGGGAGTTTCACTGATCTCTCGATATTGGCATCTGGGAATAAATAGAATTGATGACCTCTGCTCCCTCTGCTAACGGCTATCTCTCCAGCCTTTTTCGCTTCTTCACTGTTCACTTCACTTAATGGCGACCCTCTTCACCACCTGGACGAAGGAGGTCACGCTGAATTAGGCATACACGTCGATGGCTCACCAATACCGACAGTAAATAACCCGAAAATTTTAGGAGTCACCATTGATAGCCTGCTCTCCTTCTCCACGAACACAACCGCAGTTATAAAAAAAGTAAAGAGCCACAACAAGGAAGTCAAGTCACTTGCCGACAGAACCTGGGGAAAATTCAAAGAAATGTTGCTGGAGACATACAAGGCAATTGGCCGGCCGGTTCTAAGCCATGCAGCACCAGTTTGGTCGCCGGGACTAGTTGGATACAGTGGTAGAAGCTACAGACTTGTCATAACGCCGCACTTCAGACAGCGATAGGGTGCCTTCTGAAGTCGCCTGAGCACCACCTACACAGTGACGCCCAAGTGCTCCCCGTAAAGGAGCACAACAAAATGCTCTCTAAGCAGCTTCTGGTGGGGTGCCACATAAGGGAACACCCCAACAGACCTTTGCTAGAGGATGGGAGCCTCCGACCCGGCACGTCAGGGGGCACCTATTTATATACAAGGACGCGGTCCAGCCATACATAGACCAACCACTGGATACGGTGACGAACCGACGAGCGATCAACGACATTCATAGGGAGTCTGTCACCGCCTACCACGACTCCCGGCCAACGAATGCTGTGATCGGAGCCCAATCACAACCTATAGCAGTGACGGAGCTTCAACTGCCAAAAGATACCCGCGTTACCCTGTCACAGTTACGGTCTGGATACTGTAGCCCCCTCAACAGCTGCCTGTCCAGACTAGATCCAAATATCCCCAATGAATGCCCGGCATGTGGAGATTGCCGCGCGACACCAACCACCTCTTCACATGGCAGCTTAATCCTACTCAGCTGACATCCCTCTCTCTTTGGTCCAACCCTTTTTAAACAGCTTGACGACACTGATTTAATAATGAACTGAACAACAATAACAACAACGAATGTTTTATCACTCTCTTGACAACATGAGAATGTTATTCTATATAGTTTATACGAGTATGACATCAGTTCGCAATGATATTGCATGAAGCTATACGGTTGACGACAAAATGGAGTCCCTACAAGCGTTTGTGGCCGAACACAGGGTAATAAATAACTTTTTGTGGTGTTTGTCTTAATGCTGCTACACAAATAGAGAGACCAAAAGTTTGACCCTACATTTGAGCAGCAGATGGTATTCATGTAAAAGTTTTCCACGGTACGTCGCGGTTTGCCATTGTCTTCCAATAGCGGCCGTTATTGAAAATGACTTCTAGACAATCTGGTAGTTCGTACATACATCTTGGATATGTGGACATAACAAATGCGATTCAGTTTTCCATGTGGTCAAAATCACATAATTTAAAGTCCATAAAAATATACGTAGCGGTTCACAGGTTGGCGCGGTATAATTACCCTAGTATCTGATTCTCGAGTCGGGGCTTATTACGATACTTTATCAAGGGCTACATATCAGTTACCTTTTGACAGCAGATACTCTCTGCACAGAAAGTTCAATGCCCAGCGTTTGTTTTAACTATGTTATTACGTTTTTCTACTTCTTTAAATATTTTACTTTTTCATGAATGTCGCATTGATCACTCACTCCTCACTAAACGTTCCCTTTTCTATACTAACCTATAAAATAACGATGTCAGTATTGAAGACGAGAGAAAACTGCAACATTGGCTATGGGTATTTGGGGTATTCTATATGAACATGTTTAGTCAGCTTTTACTCTACGCACATCCTATGACCTTACATCGGCCGAGGTACGATGAGTTTTTTTATGATGACAGTGAAAATCGTGTCCGAACTAATTTATAAAATTATCTTCACAAACCGCTCATTATTCTTATTTGTCATTTAAAAAATGGAATATAAATGATAACTATTAATCAATCATTAGTCAGAATTCGTGCTTTTGAATATTTTATAAATGTGATGGAATCTAGCAAGTTGGCAATACTATGCATTACTCAGAATCCACAAAACGTGATGCAAAAAAATTACAATATCCAATAAGAATGTTTGATAGACAGCTTCGGCGAAATCCACTGCTGGGCGCTCTCTTCGGTTTACACGTATACAAAAGCCTACTGATATTTCCATTGAGCTCTATGTGCATCAGTGATGAAATTGATGGTACAATTGTACTTTTTTGGTACATTTTGGAAGCCAAAAGTTCATTGGTACTACATTGACATTTTTGATACATTTTTGTCCAGATACGGTACTGCACTACAATTATGTCGAAATACCACATTCTATTTAGTTGGAGTTTTGAATTTTTGTGCATGAAAATATAGTCATCTTTTTCTACCTTATTTAAGTAAATACATGGTGTTTATTAAAAACGAAACTCTTGCTTAAATAAAAAAAAAAGTTTCTGTCATAACAGGTCTATTCATAAAATTTTCCAGTAAGTACAATAGAGAATAAAATAATCATAGCGAGTAAAATTGAGGGGAAGACTAAAATATCAGAAAGAGTTATTGAACGCAGTAAAACTTGCGCCATTCTGACTTTCTGATTGGTAAGTAAGTTTTTTTCTAACAAATATTTTTGATACCACATCATGACGCATTCTAAAATAAAAGAATCTCCTCCAAGCACGCTTCCTTGTTTCACAAAAATTAAGTAGATATAGCTATAAATTATCTACTTTAGTATATTTCTCAATATTTTGCGTGAATTCCGCCCAACAAATTTTTTCATCCACAATTGAATAATTTTATACGACAGCCATAGTTGACGCATAGAAATTGGAAAATTAGAAATGAATAGTAAATTAACTAAACTAAATTTTTTCTTTTTTTTCTTTTGTTTATTTACGAACACATGTAGTGGTCAGCAGACATTTACTTATAAGTTTTCGTAGGTAAAATTTTTTCCAGCAGAAATTGGCAGATCTCAGTGTCATTTTACGCTCTCGATTTCCCCCACTTTGCGAGATTTTAGGTACGAGAACACTGCTATTAACTTGTTTATTTCTATAAAAGGAAAAATTTCCAAAATATTTTTGTAAAACTTCCATTCCGTTAAATGCAACGGTTTTTTTTTGCACTTATGTTTTCCACCTTCGAAACGCCATGTTTTATATCATGATTTTTATACAGAAAATCTAAAAACATATGTATATTAAACTATGTATGTGTGATCTTTTAAATGCTGGTACTTTTTCGGTACGCTTTTTTAGTAAACTTTTTTTGGCCATTTGGTACAAAATTAAAAAAACTCATTTATCATCCCTGATGTGCATACCTACAAAAAACGAGCAAACAAATTCCACTTTGTCCTCTCACTTAACTGTCCATAGTGCTTACTTATTGACTTAAGCATTTGCCTAACTAACGTTATTCATGCAGAGCATGCAGCCGGCTTGAGAAACACACTGACCTACCCTTGCGCGCGGCTTAGCTGTGCACTCTACCGCTTTTTGCGGCGAATTCAGTTACTCATAGCGACGAGGTAAAGGAATTGAGCGAGAAACTCTCACCTTGGTAGGCATGAGAACGCATCGCATACCACCTGTGCGCCACCGGATTACCAGCGTTGTGGTCGGTCTTTTGTGGACATTCGGCCGTCTCAACCGAGCTGACCAGCCGATTGACGACAAATTTACAGCTATAAATGCTGATGTGTGGGTACGTGTTTGCCATACATACAGAGGTACGAGTATACGCAACTACGTATGTTTGTTTATATGTGGTACTTGTTGACCAGTGATTAGCTGTGATTTTATTTGGCTAGCAGAGGGCAGACAATGAGCAAGTTTTGCCAGTAGCGAAGCGAATCGTGAGAGGCAGAGAGACAAAACAGAAATAGAGACAGAGCAGCAACAAACTGTCCGCTAAAAACCAGTTTTCCGGCCCATTACATGATATCTAACATTGACTCTGACTTTGGTGCGATTACAACACAACAAAAGCAACAACAAATGCACACATACATGCGTATATACATTATAACTTAGCGCTATTTACCGATTTGCGGTCGTCCCGTCTTATTGGCATTTGAATTTGTCTTCATGTTCGTTGCTGTTGGTTCCCTTCTTCTTTATTCTTTAGAAGTAAGGTTTATGCTTGCGATTTGACTTGCTCGTTCTTTTTGTTACTGATTCTTTTGTTTTTCTCCATCGTTACTTGGCATTCAGTGCCATCCGACGAACGGTACGAATGAAATTAAACTTCACTCTCACTCATCGGCGTTCATTTCGAATGTTCTTTTCTTCTCAGGTACATATATATTAGTATATACATTATGGATCTGATTATATGTATGTATGTAAGTGTGTACTAAATGTCTCCTCGCTCTGGTGTTACGCCGAACTGCAAGGATATACATACATAAATACATATATCAGAGGCTTACACTTGGAAAGATTTACATTTGTTTATGTATAGATACATACTGTACATATGTATGTATTTATAAAACCTTGTATATATTTATGTACGTTTATGTAGCTAGAAGAAAATTTTAACTTAGTTTGAGATTTAGCACCTTATTATCTTTCTATTTTATACAAAAAAAAATTCTAAATTACGCTGAAAGTTTTGAGGTTATGCAGTCCATTTATTTTATATTCATTCCTTTACCTACCCAAACAATGGTGTAATTTATTCAACACTGCAGCTAGTGCAACAATGCTTTAACTACTAATTGTTTTCAAATCTCTTAGAAATCCGACATCCCGACGGCGCTGTCGTCATCGCGTCCCTGGATGTGCGCACGCATGTTTAGCCGGTAGTTTTCCCAGCAACCTGAGAGGGCCAAAGCACGCTGCAGCGCGATATGCAGAGTACGCCAAATCCGCCCACGACATACGCCCACGTGCTTTACCAGTAGAGAGATGCAGGCAGTATGGTCAAAGTTTCCAAAGCTCCAGGGAGTCGAGTATGTAACAACTCAGCACTGTCTTGCCTCGACTCCCGCACCACCTAATAGCTACATTTCTTGTCGAGTTATTCCTTTCAATGTAAGTAATATATAATATACATATATCCCGAATATGAACCAGGTCGGATTATAAATACGCGTTTTTAAAACATCTCGACACCTGCGCCACCTAGTGGAAGTTCAAGTCTCTAGCTCATCGGGAAGTTGGTTAAAATTTGAGGTAAGATTTCACTACGCACAGGTGAAATTTAACAAAAGCTTGTAAAAAATATGTGCATATGTGTACAGAAATGTATGTGGAAAAATTCATGTCAACCGCATTATGACTGCGATCAAAAATCAGCTTCTTTTTGTTTATCGGTTGACCTACATATAAGTATGTATGTACGCTTGGGGTCAGCTGATAATGTTAAGGGACATTTTGATTAGTTTTGGCTATGTTTCTTTTATTATGTTTATAATTTTATGTTCAATGTTTTCGTCAATTATGTATTCTCTGTTTGTCAGTTTGTCAATGTGCATACGTGCGCTGATGATAACCAGGTTTACTTGTCTAGTGGCGTTGGTCTTGTTGAGGCTTTGTGTTTTAAAGTTAATAATGATTTGTCTGCTATTATGCAATAAAAATAATAATAATAGATTGCCGCTTACACATGTGTTAGTGTTTTGCCGAGCTTTTCCGATTTGTGGCACGCTCCTTGATGTTTTCACACGGTTCTATGCCGACTCCGAACGGCGATTGTATTTTTATGAGCAGCTGTTTTTCATGGCGAATACACTCGGAGGCTTGCCATTCCCTGCTGAGGGGCGACTGCTGTTTTGAAAACCCATTTTTATATATTTTCGAAATAGGCTAGTAGTAGTTGTTTAAACGCCAAAGTCCTTTATGTGGCCGATATGTAACAGCGTGGTACATGTTGGGAACATACCGGAACTGGTTATTGGTGCTAGTGTTATTAAGTTCAAAGACAAGACTAAAAATTTGGGTTGTCTGATAAACTCCAAGTTGACTTGTTTCGCGTAAATTAAAAATGTCCGCTGCTTTTACTCCTTTGGAAACAAGACGCAAGTTGGCAAAACAACTTATTGTGCCACATATATGTAACGTACTCTGAGCTTATACATATATAGTAAGCTCGTTTTCATATCTTCCAACGAAATCAATGTCTTGTTTAATAACGTTATGCGATATGTATATGGTCCTAAGAAGTTTCACCATGAGATTTTGGATTGCAGCATTGTGGTGACTATACTGCTGCCAGGAGCTGCATATCTATTTATAAACTATTAGAATGGAAATCTTTAAGGTATTTATATGAAAAGCTTAAAATGAGTAGGTCCAGTAGACGTCACGATCTAATTATACCAAAATACCCGTATCTTGGCTCGTCGAGACTGTTTTTCATCAACGGTGTGATACTTTGAAATAATATACCAGAATCTGTCAAGTCTCTGTTAAATAAAGGTAACTACATATCCCAATAATATTCTTCAGTGGCAGTTGGTTGGTTTTGAGTAAATTGTCAAGTTCAAGGGGAATAATGCACATGGAAATGGTTCTCAGCGGTTTAGCGGTTTGGGAATAAAAACAACAAGTACAGAAGTATAAGTTTGGATGAAACCGAACTTAATATACCCGGCGCAGGTATCGAATATCGTCGTTTCAACTTTCTCTAAACTACATACATTTGCATGATCAGCAGGGGGGTTTACCGATTTCAAACTTTTTCGATAATATGCTGACTTAGACTTAATGAAATAATTGAACCAAGTTTGGTAGAAATCTATAAAGTGGCTACCAAGATACACCTTGTAGCCATAAAGCACTCTTATTTATTGTTAGGAGATTGTTGGAACTATTAACTTGGAGTAAATTAGCGTTCTCAGTTATTGAAATATCGGAGTTTTCAGATGTCTGACATTTACCGTTATACAGAAAGTGGGTGTAATTTTAGTTCGATTTGAATAATTTTCGACGAATTTCTTTCTTGTGCTCAGATTATTGAGTGCAGCGAGTTTGGTCGATATTGATGAATCGGTTACCGAGATGCACATTTGTGATTATAAGAGGGCGGAGCCACGCCCATTATCCAAAAGTTTATAATAATCTAATTTCCTGCTAAGTGGTTATTGTAGTCGTCGACTTTGAGTCAATTAGCTTTAATAGTTACTGATTTATTGCTGTAAATTACCGTTATATGGGGGGTGGGCGTGGTTATTGCCCGATTTCAAAGATTTTAAACAGATTTCTTAGCTAGGCCCTAGGCGAAGCTAATACCGATTTTGGTACGGATTGGTGATGCGGCTACTGAGATACAGAATTTCATCATAAGTGGGCGTGGTCGCGCCCATTTTCCAAAAATTTGTTAATAATACTAATCTCTACCAAAATTATGCTCCTCGTACTAATTTTAAACAATTTGGATCCAATATTTACTGAAACATCGCAATTTTTGCATTTTTCGAAAATACCGTTATATGGGAAGTGGGCGCGGTTACAGTACGATCTCAATTTTTACTCGAGTTATCGTGTACACGGACGGACGGACAGACAGACAGGGCTTACTCGACTTCTCTTTTCATCATTTATCATTTATGTACACATTTGTCTATATCTATCTCGATTCGTCTTGGCTGTTACAAAAAACCGTTATGTGAACAAAATTATAATACCCTTGTGCACATGTGCGCTCGGGTATTAAAACAAAGATGCCTAGAGATACAGGCAAAAACGAAGATTAAGGTAAATTTAAACACTTTAAGGTAAAGGTGAAGAGGAATATGCAAAAATAAAGATAAATATGAAGAAAAGGATGAGAATGAAGATCGATACTGTTAGCGTTATAAAACCCGATATTGTTATCGATACGAAACTCGGTATTGTCATCGAGATTTTTATCGATACAATAATGGATATTATTATCGGTATAATAATCGATTAAATAATTGATTTTGTTATCGATTTAGTAATTGATATTGTTATCGATATGTATTTGATGTTGTTAATCGATACTTATGATTGCGATATTTATCGATGAATTAATCGATTTTGCAACCGTTATATTTTTCTATATGCTTAGGGATATTGTTATCGGTATTTTTATCGACACAGTTATCGACAGGGTTATCAATAAAATAACCGGAACATGGAATGTGATCACATTAAGTCACATGATATGATGTGACATCACATGATATTACATCATATAATATGATATCACATCACACGATATCACGTGGCATGACGTCATATATCATATCATATAATATGGCATGACAACACATGATATGAAATCACATGAATTGGCATCACATGATATGACATCATATGACATGAGATGGCATTACATGACGTGGCATCACATGATATGACATCACATGGTATGACATGACATGGCATCCTTTCACAGCACATAAAATCACGCCACATCTTATCATGTCATCGCACCTCACCTCATCTACGTGAATAGATAAAGAAAAGGATAAAAGCAAAGATATGAAGGATAAAAACAAAGATGAAGACCAAGGTAAATTTAAACACTTTACTTTTCTAAGGACAGAGGGGAATGTGTATGCATGTACAGTGGCGGTCAAAAATGGATGAATGGTGTTTCGTTTTTAATATTTTTGATGTTTTTCAAGCTAGAAATTTTCCGATATTTTCTTATAAAAATATGGTTCATGCTTTACCAAAAACTGTATAAATGACACTTTCAAACTTTATACAGAACTTAGAAAAATTTCACAAATTTGTATCTAAATTTTGAGCTTTTGAACCAGAATTTTTAGAAATTTTCGGGGTATGCAGTTAACAAGCTTATAAAATTCTAGTAAAATAAGTGCAAGTTTTGAGCGGCTAACAGCGTTTTGCACCTTGTTCCATATAAACATGGATTTGATGTGGAAAAATATGCGAAAGATCTTTTGCGATAAAAATAAACCAAAGTCAACGCCAGTTTTCCTAAATTTCGCTTTTTATATGAAAAAAACCGAAAAAGCCGTTAACAAAAAAAAAATTATTAAAATCAATGCGATTGTTTTTTTGGTAAAGCATGAACCATATTTTTATAAAAAAAATTTCTAGAAAATGTTAGCTTGAAAAATGTTATAAATATTAAAAAGGAAACACCATTCATCCATTTTTGAACGCCACTGTATATGAAACAAGATAAATATCGGGATAAAGGAAAGTATAAAACTTAAGATAAAGGAAAACTGATTAAGATAAATGTAATTATGACGAAAAGAGTATATGTAGGTAGGTAGGGATAGAGGTAGAAAAAAGATAAAATTCACCTTTAGCTTATATCGTTATAATAACTAGCCTGTCGTTATACTCACTTATTTTTTATTGAACGCTTTCTCAGCAGAGCTATTAAAGGACTGAGAAAGCGCTTAGATTTATTGAAATAAATTTTGTTAACGAAAATTATAAAGTTAGCGAAATTTATCGAATCATCAAAGTTTATAATTATCGAAATTTATCGGCTGGAATGTATCGGTTATATTCCAAGTCCTGCCAAAGACCTTCAAAGATATAAAAAATTTAAGTCAAGGATTAGTTCCAAAACAACAGATTTTCCGGCAAGTAGCATTATACACATTGTACATTATAAGTTAAACGACGTGCTTAAGTAGAAAACCTCTCCAAGGGTCTTAAAAAACTAGAAGAACGGTCGGATTTCGACAGTAGCTGGCACTCTAGTATATATTAATATGCTAACATACATTTTGTCCGCCTTGGTTTAGCGATTCTGCCGAACCGATTTCAAAACCACCATTGGAAAGGCATTTTTTTCGTAGATGAGCAGAGTTTTTATGGTTTCAAAATTGGTTGAAAATTACGGCCAAACCCGTTGTTTAAACATTTCCGTATTTGTGTATAGATGTTGCTGCAACATGTTCAATTTGACATGTTTCGCATGTTGTTTCACTTCGTATTTGAAATTAAACTTTGAAATAAAGATAAATATGAAGATGACGAAATAAATGATAACGATGAAGACAAGAAAGAGAAGGCAAAGGTGAAGACAAAGACAAAAATGGAGACAGCGAGAAATACTTAAGAGTTAGGGTAAATGAAAGGGTAAGCAAATGTATTGTATTTTCGAAGTGAAACTTCTTTAGCGGAGATTCGTTGGTTGGGAGTAACTGGGCAATGATGCACACTGAAATAGTTGCAACGGAAACAAGTGCTTCTAATATATGTGGTATTAAATTAACAAAAGAGTGCTAATAAGGGTTTTAAGAATAAGACTGAGATTAAGCCTAATATAGAAAGGAAAGTACATAAAGTGCAGTACGTACATAGACGAAGAAAAGGTTAAAGGTAAAGGTAAAAATAAAAACAAAAACAAATATGCGTAAAGATAAAGGATAAAACGACGATCAAGGTTAATTTAAACACTATATGGTAAAGGTGAAGGAGAATATGCAAAAATAAAGATAAATATGAAGAAAAATATGAGGATGAAGATTGATATTGATATTGATATAATAATCGATATTGCTATCGATATAATAGTCGATGGTCTTATCGATATAATAATGGATACTTCTATCAATACAACTGATATTGTTATCGATAAAATAATTGATATTGTTATCGATAATGTTATAAGTGTTGTTATCGGTGTAATAATCGATATTATTATCGATAATGTTATCGATATTATTGTCGATATATTTAACAATAAATAAATCGATTTTGGAAATTTGGAATCGTTATATTTTACGATATATTCAATGATATTTTTATTGGTATATTTATTGACAAAGTTATCGACAGCGTTATCGATTTAATATTCGACACATGACATATGATCACATTATATGATAGCGCATCACATTATATCACATGATATGATATTGCATCACATCACATGACCTCACATAATACGATATCACATGGCATGACATCACATGATATGACATCATACGGTATGACATAACTTCACATGATATAACATGACATCACATGATTTGACATCAAATGACATCGCATTATATGGAAAAATATTTGTTTCTGTATCGATTAATATGGTTACTGAAAGCATGCGCATTGTTTTCTTTCAAAATTAAATTGTAAAAAACTAATAACAAGATATGGCTCTGATATTTCAGGCCCCTTAAAAAGCCCGGGCCCGGGGAGGATTCCCCCATTCTTACCCTCTCGACGGGTCTGGGTTGGGATAAAGATAGAAACAAGATAAAATATAACCTTGAGCTTACAAAATTATATTAACTACCCTGTCGTTTTATTCACAACTTCTAAATAAGTAACGTAAGTTCCACTTCTTCAATGTGGCCCAGATACACTTATTTTTTCGATAGGAATTGAAATAAATTCTGCTATAAAAAATTTAGTTATCGAAAATTATCAAATTACCGAAATTTATCGAGTCACCGAAGTTTATAGTTATATAAAATTTATCAAGTTTTCGATATTTATTGTTGTGTTTAGGGACTTTAGTGTTTTTGAAATTCATTGAAATATCGATATGTATCAAATTATCGAAATTTATCGACAAATTGGAATATATCGCTTATATTCCAAGTCCTGCCCATGACCTTCAAAGATAAAAAAATTTAAGTTAAGGTTTAGTTCGAAAGCAGGAGATTTTCCGGCAAGTAATTTTGTACATTATAAGTTAAACGACGGGCTAAGTTAGAAAACCTTTCCGAAGGTCTTAAAAAACTAGAAGTACGGTCGAATTTCGACAGTGGCTGGCACTCTAATATGTTAAACTGTGCTTATTATTAGTTAATGATTTACTTATGTTTTGTGATAGTGCTAAGCTTATTTTAGCTTAGCTTAACTTAACTTAATTTAATTTAACTTAATTTGTTTTTCTCTAATAAGATATCAAATGAAATTGATGAAATATATTCAAGCATTTTATTGAGCTTGAGGCCGTTTTTTATGAAAAACTATTGTGAAAACAAACAATAATTAATAAAAATGGTAGAGTTGCGGCTATTTCAGAGATCACCACATCTCCTCATAAAGTTTCTTCAGTGGGACTCGATCCAACGACCCCGGCTGACACAGCCAGTTGCCTACGCACTGTGCTAAGTTCGCATTATTTTCATGTGAGCCAACTACATTCATGTGCAGCTATTCCGTTGCTATTCACCTTGATCATGCAGTTGTTGGTTTTGTTGGTTTTTGTTAATAATCCTATTTTCAGAATGTTTAACTTTTCAGGTGTGCGCATGCCTAAGTTATTTGTTTTTGTTATTTGTGGCCTTATAACAATTATGTTCAACAATTTTATTGAGCTTTATGTAAATACTTTAAAAAGGCTGTGGTTTTAATTTTACTACCATTTTTGTCTAATAAATAAATAAATAGGACATTGGACAAGCGGCAACATATAAGTCTACATTTCAAATTTCGTGCAAAAATTATAAAAAATTTAAGAAACTTTAACAATTACAGACCAAATTTTTGAACTTTTTATTCAGAATTTTTAGAAATGGTCGAGCACTGTGGGGGTCATTGTTAAAAGTTTGAAGATTTAAATGTTTAGTTATATGGTGCTGGTTATTTAAAATGCTAAACTCTTATAAACAGAGGAAGGACTAGACATGGCTTAGACAAGGATTAGAGATATGAACCCTTTAACTGTTGTAAGACTCTTTATTTTTTGAAGTTTGATTTGTGTCGTTATTGCAGAGGACCAGCTATTTATATGGGGGGTTTTCCATGAAAAAAAAAATATCTCGGAGTTCCCTGCGGAAAATTTTTCCACTAAATTTTGAAAAAAAAACCCTATTTTTTTGGGTTTACATCACTCTTCATCTGCTCCTCATAGCTATATTTAATTTGAAGGAGTTTATTCCTAATGTAGGTACATATTGCTTATCTATGTATATCTAATTTTTGTATATGGAAGTGTAATACATAATAGCAGGTAACTTCGCTAATGTGGTGAGGTACGTATTTATGTACATACATAAGGGCGGGTCACATTTTTTTGGCTATGAGCGATTACCATAAAACGTGTAAGTCTCAGTCAATATGCCGAAGAAACCATGTGTCTAAAATAAGTTTGTAGTTTGTCAAATTGCGAAAATGGGTTTCGAAGAAAATGTGGTGATTTTTACCGGCGCGCCCTCTTGTGCAGAATTTAAGAAAAATATAAGAGCAGAAATAAATTCCTCACATGAAAAAACAGATTATAACACCGTGCGACAAAAACCAAAAATTTTTAAAACACACGAAAAAATCAGTATATTCACAAAACTAGGAGCCAAATATACGATAACTGCGTTTTTAATTTTTCTCTCTTACGTCAGTATTTTTTTAAAGGACTATGAAATTTCCAGGATATGATTGAATAAAAAAATTATTTAAAAGATTTGGTGCCCTGCAGAGTAATAATATGGGTATCAGTTAAAAGGAAAAATTCTGTAGAATTTAAAAAAATTTTAATTTTTTGTTTCACCAGGACGAATAAATGTTGAAAATTTCATTTTAAAACTTTATCCTTGAATATCCCTGGAAATTTCCAATATTTATTTTTGAAAAAAATTATGCAAATTAANAAGGACTAATATGTAAACTACCACATCCTCGAATTTCGTCCTTCTAACTTGATTAGTTTGAGATACAAAAATTTTCACTTCTCTTTATAAGATATTGATAGTTACAACATACGTAAATCAAGATCATTACACTGTACAGCAATCCGCTGCGTATTGGACCAAACCAATTTTTTTTAAGAGACTGAGTCATCGGTAAAAAAGTATTTCCCCGTTTTTCGAAGTTGGCCTCCGAAATTGAGATATGAGCCTTCGAAGTTTGAAATAGGATCTTTGGTAAAAAATTATTTTTTATTATTATATGCAAATACCTAAAAATCTAAAAAAACAGTCGTAGACCGCCTTTTGCTCTTATTTAAATGGTTTATAACTTTTTTTTGCAAACTTATATTATAGGTGTTAAGGGGGGCACAGGTCGGGTCTTCGAAAAATTAAAAACCTTATATTTCAAACAATGTTTAACTGTTTCTTAAAAAGTTAGTATCGTTGTTAACGTGATTGCACCCCTTTCATCTCTTTTGATACGCATATTTGTATACTTTAAATGTAAAAATTTGAGAAAAAACATTTAAAAGAAAAACCACCTTGTTTTAAATAAAAATATTTTAAACAAAGAAATTACTAAGCGATTTTTTAAAAATTGATACTGATATTAACGCAATCAAATCTTCTTTATTCTGATATGCGTATTCGTTTACTTCGTAAATACAAATTCGAGAAAAAAACTTAACAGGAAAAAATACTTTTTTAATAAAAAAACAAAAAAATTACCAAAGAAATTACAAACCGATTTTTAAGAATTTAGTATCGTTGTAAAGGCGATGAACCGCCTTTATACTGGTGTGCATATTTGTATACTTCGTATATAAAAATTTGTGAAAAAAACACTTCAAAGCAAAAAATACCTTTTTTTATAAAGGAAAATATTTTAAACAAAAAATAACCAACCGATTTAAAAAAAAAATGGTATCTTTGCAAAGGCTACCAGAAAACTTATATTTTCTTAAACCCAAAATTTCGTTGTATATACAAAAAAAAAATATAATTTAAAATATATTTTCCCTCTATATAAGCTCCTGCCCCCTAGATGAAAGGCTGGCTACGCCCTTATATACAAAACAATTGAATTATTTAAACCATAGGTATATCATACGGTCAGTTTGTTCTTTCAGAGCGCATACATGGTGCCATAATAATGATTCCAATATCTTTATTTATCTATATTGTAACTATCAATATCTTATTAAGAGAAGTGCAACATTTTTTTTATCTAAAACTAATAAAGTTGGAAGGACGAAATTCGAGGATGTGGTAGTTAACGTATTAGTAGTTGACATATATTTTTTTCAAAAACAAATATTGGAAATTTGCAATGATATTCAAGAATAAAGTTTTAAAAGGACATTTTCAATACTTATTCGTCCAGGTGCACCCAAAAATTAATTTTTTTTCTATTGTTATTCTACAATGCACCGAATCTTTTGAATAATTTTTTTATTTAAACTTATTCTAAAAATTTCAAAGTCCTTTAAAAAAAACTGGCGTCAGAGAGAAAAACTAAAACGCAGTTTTACTATATTTGGCCCCCAGTTTTGTAAATATATTGATTTTTCTGTGTAGAAAATTGACTGTCGCACGGTGTAATATGTTTTTTTTTTCTAAATTTAAGCACCTCATTACGAAGCTACAGCAAAATACTAAAAAAACATATTTTCGCAATTTGGCAATTTGGCAAATTCCAAATTTAATTTTCTTCAAGGTTTCTTCGAGAAATTTACATAGAATCCTTCTGTGCTAACTATACACGCATATTCGAAAAAATCTACCATAAACATTGACCCGCTCTAACGTACAAATATACATGCATATTTAGGTAACTGCGGAATTTCTGTGAGACTGTGTATTCTTCGCATTCACATAAATTCTTGGCAGCAATTGCTGTTTACGTAACCACTTTGTTGTTCTTCATGCATTGTATGTAGAAACGCTTGCGTGATAACCAAAACATTAACAATTCGTAGCTACTCTGTATGCACATGTCCATCTACGTATATACATTATAATATGCATGTATTTGTAAGTGTTTAACCCTGCTGTTAGGTTAAGCCCATTTGGCCCAGTTATTGGCTCGACTCGGCTCGTTTCCTTTTTAACTATTACTATGTTCAAAATTCAATTGTCTGACATAACGCAGGATTGGGTTAGGTTAAGGGACCACTTGATCCAAAGTATAATCCTTTTATTGAAACCAAAATAATAAGCGTTTTTATTTATGTATTTAGTGGACAAGTTTCGTCATTAAATGCTAACCAGAGTATTTTTCGGATAATAATAGAGTAGCGCTTACACATATGTATGTTAGTGTTCGGCCGAGCTTCTCCTCCGATTTGAGGCGTGCGCCATGATGTTGTCACATAAAGTGGAGGAACCTACAGTTTTACGCCGACTCCGAACGCCGATTGTATTTTTATGAGAAGCTATTTTTCATGGCAGAAATACACTCGGAGGTTTGCCATTGCCTGCCGAGCAAGCATTTCAGTAAATGTTTTTAAAAATAACATAAAATAACGTAAAGTAAGCGGTAAATAAGCATTTTTAATATTAAGCTTATTAAAGGTTTTTTCAAATAAACCTTTAATAAATTTTGAGAGCAAATGTTTATAAATAACTGAAACTTATAAATGAAATGCAAATGGCAACGACATGAAGTAGTAAATATAACATTTTTTCAATCGTAAGTGACGTGTTTACGTTTTTTAAAATATATTATTCGAGTCTTCAAATGATGAGTTCTCCTTATCCTTTCTTAGTTTAACATTCAATTAAAAATGTATTAAATTTTTTTCAGATAAGTCCATCAATAAGAATGGCGGCGATGAAGCGGAATATATAGCTGCATCGATGTCGTTTTTCCAATTTGCTAATAACCGCATGTAATTGAAAGCACGCAACAAGATGTAATAATTAACTTTTTTATGCTTAATTTTTTTGTCTTATCGTGAACTTGTATGCTAAAATGTCAATTCCCTATTTATATTTTCGCGACTGTAGATGAGTCCGCCGAAAATTCGCATTTCTTTTAGTTTCTAGATGTTAGGCAATCTATGTATGAGTTTTTACTGAAATATCTTTAAATAAAGGCTTATAAAAATGTTTATAAAAAGCTTTCTTTTGAAAATTTTTAGTAAGTTTATATTCATACGCTTATAAACAACTTTTTTTGAACCTTTATTATAAGTTTACACTTTTACGCTTATAAAAAGCTTTCTTTTGAACATTTATTACAAGTTTATATTTCTACGCTTATAACCAATGTTCCTTTTGGATTATATTACGCCTACTTTCAAGCGTTTTATAAACAAAAAATCAACTTTTATAAGCTTAATGTTTATAATTGAAAACTAATAAAAAAACTTTCTTTAAGTTTATTTTGCTTGTTGGGTATTTTTTGCGATGTTGCTTTGACCGGATTTGAACCCAGGCGTAGCGGAGTCAAAGCGCACTGCATACCACTACACCACAGCGGCCGATAGTTTTGGTCACGAATTGATGTCAGACTTCGACTTCAATCTTTCTAGATNAAATCAACTTTTATAAGCTTAATGTTTATAATTGAAAACTAATAAAAAAAACTTTCTTTAAGTTTATTTTGCTTGTTGGGTATTTTTTGCGATGTTGCTTTGACCGGATTTGAACCCAGGCGTAGCGGAGTCGAAGCGCACTGCATACCACTACACCACAGCGGCCGATAGTTTTGGTCACGAATTGATGTCAGACTTCGACTTCAATCTTTCTAGACCCTAAATTAGAAGTAGCATAACTCGGAAAGGCCACTGAAACTGATATTTGTATTCGTTTGCCAATAAATACACATAATATTGAATTAAATTGTTGTATCGTATGAAAATTGAAGTATATAGACAAAACGGTCTCTTAACCTAATATTCTCAAGTTTTTGCCAACCTAACAGCAGGGTTAAAAATACATACAAAATTGTTTGAAGTACTCATTTGTAAACTCTTTTACAGTTCTTGGCTTAAACAATGAAGTTCTGACTGTTTATCGCTGATTGTTGCGACGTGTAACGAGTGAAACGTGAGGCGAAAGTAATTGCCACTAGGCAATAACAACGCTTTGCGTAATCTCTGTCGTTGGCGTTGGTCTTAATTATACCTTTCATGAGCATGAAATGGTATTATAACTTTGGTCCGATGTTTGTAAGTACCAGAACGAAAAGAGATAGACCCATTAAAATGTATACTTATATGATCAGAACGTCGAGCTGAGTTGATTTATCCATGTCCGTCTGTCCGTCTGTCCGTCTGTTTGTATGCAATCTAGTCTCTCAGTTTTCGAGATATCCGGATCAAATTTGGTAGGTGGGTGTATTTTTATAATGTATTAATCATTTGTCGGAACCGGAAGAATCGGACCACTATAACATATAGCTCCCATACAACTGA
>NW_016159942.1:34963-51858 GCF_001687245.7 Rhagoletis zephyria | reverse complement strand
CTGGTGCAATTGCGAGAGAGAAATGCCAAAACGTGAGCAAGAATGGAAGAAGAAGAAAAAAATGTTGCAAGGAAAACGTAAACAAGTTGCACCAGTGTGACGTCATGCAAACAACGACTCTGTCAAATTCGTTAAGAGAGGAATAGCGGTCCGAGATCGGCGCAACCTTTGTATTCTCTCAATCGTGGATTGTGTACGTGTAAGATGCCGATCGTGTACATGTGAAAGGACGTTTCCCAGGAAAGTGTTTGGCGGGCACTGATCTATACATAGTATAAAGAAAAGTCGAGATTCTTTGTACGCAGTAATCTTGAAAAGTACTGAGCGGTGTTTGACGAGATTTTCTATAATATGCTTGTATCGGCAGGAGAGTGACCTTTTTTACCTAGAATTTTAACAGGGTTCCCACTTTCTAAAAAATTATAAGATCCGCACCGGTCGTTGGATTACAAAAGATGAGGTGTCAAATGAAAGGCATTGGCCTCTAGAAAATCACTAATGTTTTTTTGAATAGGATTGCCACCTGTTAATAAAATTAGTATAATCAATCATAACAAGCGTAGGCATCAGTTCCGCATCGTCACTGTATTATTTTTCTGTCTAGGTTGTAAAAACTTTAATTTTTTGAATAGGGCTGCCACCTATTTAAAAATTACTATCTTCTATACATAGTGTAAGGGAAAGTCGAGATATTTGGACAACGCTAGTCTCAAAAAATATTGAACGAATTTATACGAGAGTTTTTAAGTATAATCCGTATCGATAGGAATAATATGTTTAGTACTTTAAATTCCTATAAGGTTGCCACCTGTCTAAAAAATTATTAGATTCGCACTGTTCGTTGGATTACAAGAAATGAGGTATCAAATAAAAGGGCTCGGCTTTAGATGTTCCAGGATATGGTTTTTGTATATGCTATAAGTCTTTAGTTTTTGTTTGAGTGGAGTTGCCACCTATTTAAAAATTATGTATGTATAATACGCGAGGGCATTTAATTAATTAAGTGTCAAATGAAAGGGCTTGGCCTACCGATGCGCAATTATATATTATTTTTTGCAACCTGTTTAGTTGTCAATCGCATCTTATTTTATATCTACACATTCAGCGCGTGGCGAAGCCTCACGCATACGAGGCCGGCTAGTTATATATATATATATATATAGATACACTGTATATATAAATACTGAATAAGTATAACTATATACATACACAAAAACCTATTGTATAAGGAATAAATTATTATTTGTTTTGAATTGAGAAGGATATTTCCTGAATATTCACAGTGTCGATTGAACTTGTATATAATCTTAGTTATTTGTTTCGAGGTAAGTGCTATTTTATTATCAATATGTAGACGTTCAGTGGAGTAATGCCAGGGTATATTACGCATCATTTTAAAAAGATTAATTTGGAGAACTTGTAATTTGTTAACATGAGTTTTAGAACATATATCCAGACTGGGCGTCCATATAAAATCATGGATGGAAAATTATTTTGGCTATTATACTTTTGTTATGATTGCTAAAATTTAAATTCCTCTTGATTAATGGATACAAAATTCTTATTCCGAGGAAACTTTTTTAGACTATGCTCTGAATATGATCTTTAAGGATTAGTTTGGAATCAAGGATTAGTCCTAAATATTTGATTTGGGGTTCTAAAATTGTTTATTTGTAAGGTGGAGCCAGGAATATAACAAGGTTTTTTTCTTCTCGTGGTATTATTGACATCTAAAGCTAGCGTTTGCACTTGGTTTGGCTCAATACCGATTTGAGCTGTCGCTGTATTGATATTTTGTATTTGTCTTGATTTATCAATTCAATTCCATACAGTCAAACGGAATATTCCATGCACAGTTTTGATTTATGACAGATGATGTTAAATAATTTGACATCACTGATTAAAAATATACCCTAATTTGTTTTTCATCCTCTCTGGTTTACGAGTTATAGCTTTTACCTTCGTACACTACACAGAGTTGGAGCATTCAGAACAGCCTTCAACTACTGCAAGGAAATCTTATAAAAGAAACTGAAGATCTTAATAACATTAGATTAACTATAAATATTTTTTGTTTAATTGTAAAAAGGCCCACCTGTCCTATTTTCTAAACTAGAGCTGGTACAGAAATTTCAATCACAGATTTGAAATCGTAAAAATTAGGCTACCATCATAATCTAATCATCAGAAATGCTGTTGCGTGGAGTACTTTTTTTAAATTTTTGAGGTAGTGCACAATTATTATGAAATGATGTTAGCTGCTTTTACTGCGGTGGCCATGATATATGTAAGTACATAAATATCTTTGGACATACATATATAATTATTTTTGTGTAAGAGTTCTATATATGTTCTTTAATACTCCATCAAATTCTATGATTGAAACAACATTTTGAAGAATTTATCTATTCTAGGATCTGACCAGCATGAAGCAAAATTAACCGAGCCCCCAATCAAGAACACACGCATTTATATATATATATAGTTATAAGTATATTTACAGAACAAAATTGGTACAGTCTATTTTATGTTTTTCTGATATGTTTATTTTATTTTTGATATCTTTAACTGATCGCAAGGGCATTCTGCATCCCATAATACCGATGGGAATAACGTCCCACCAAATGCAGAGCATTGCCTAGCCGCCATTGATATTTGGCTTGGACGTCGATGGTCCGGGTTCGCCGTACTTATCATACGCCCTCTGACACCTTGGATTATCGAAATGAACTAATTTTACATCGCCGGTGACTTTACAGTGCTAAAGCGACTTAAGTTTGCACCGTGGAAGGAGCATTCGGGAAACAGTGACAAGCCATTCGATATCTCTTGGTATGAGTTCGTCAGACCCCAAGTTTCCGATATTTTGGGGGGCACTAACGGTTTTCCATTACAGTGAAATGGATTCTTGATTCACGCTTTATATTGTCGCAAGTTCTTCATTTGTTTGACATGGGCCTTCCTGCAATATCCCATCAAACATCATCACGATGAAACGTCGGGACCAGTTATAACATGTTGAAGGGTCAAAATCATGGATGTGGAGAATTTCAGTTGGAAAGAGTTTTTACAATTGTTTCTCATTTGCCGAATGATATACATAATTGACAATCAACGGCACATTTAATCGGCTTAGCCAAATGCCTTCTTATTTTATTCCGTCCGAAATAGCAAATAAATCTTTTCGGGAACGCTTCCACAATCCATTAAGGAAAATTTGATTGGCCAAAAAACACGTTAAAGTGCATTAAATTCGTAACATAACTGATACATAGGAGTTGCCTTTTATATGTAAATAATTCATAGTACTGAATAAACCTAAAACTTTGCTGTTTAATTCTAATTCAAAAGTTGTCTGAAGAAAATTTATAATTTCAGGAATGCAACCATAAACCTAGCGGCCATTTCAAAGTGTGTTGTGACAGGTGACTGGCGTATATTCGTTTGACTGAATAAAGAATGAAATAAAAGAAGTAAGTTAGTTTGAATTGCAAACGTGTACAGCTTACATCAATTCAGCGTCATTTCGAGAACGCTGTTTGTAAAGATGTTTAGGATACAATCATATAAATATTATTCTTAATGTCAAGATAAGTAGTTGCGGCAACTGTAGCATAATCTCAAAAATATTATGCTGGATTTCCACTATGCATTAAATGACAAAAATGACAAACCTGCAGGAAATGTTTCTAACTATAAGCTAACTTCAAATTGATTAAGAAGGAGCTAAAAGTCACTTATTATCTGTATATTTTCTTTGACGAAAGCTAACTTCATTTGTATGGCGATGGCGCGAAATAGTCAAGGGTGGTTTACCTATGCATTTGATGTAACTAACTACTATTGGACATAAAATATCAATAGGAAAAACAAAATATTTTGTTTTTTATTTATATTTTTTATTTTTATTTACTTTATTTATTTATTTTATTACATTTCATATTTGTTTTCATATTCTGGTGTAGGAGGTCCCATATTCGAACTTCGTCAGACATAACTTCAAAATGATAATATGAAATTTCGAACTTCCTTTTTTTTTGCCCTCAATTCGAAAAAGTATTTGCAAAGTGCAAGATATTTAAATAGAAGCGCGTTTAAAGAAAACAATCTTCTTGTTCACTTGTTTCAAGTTAGCTTTTTGCAGCTAATACTGGTTACATACTTTATAGAAATCCCGCAAAAAAGCTTACTACAACTAGGTTATTTTTTATCAATCGATAATTTTTTTCTGCAGGGAAAGGACAAAGTTGGGTGTTCAAATATTAGCGTGTCATTATGTGAGAAAAATAGTTATTGAACTTATTTCCACATGGAATTTTTTTAAATGACATACATTTTTTGTAATTTTAATGCCTGGTGGAAATTCGGCATAAGCTTAACATTATAAATAATACAAAAATACTATGATGAAGGCAATAAAGATGCCACGCAATCACACTACTTTGCCACTGTAAGTGATAACCTTGAACATCAAGCTCGTGCCGTTTGGGCTCATGTAAAATTAGTTTTGCAGAAAATATTAATGAACAGATCATATGTTAATACATTGCACATATTTTCTGATGGACATACATCGAAATTGGAAGGATATCCACTTGTGGCTTAAATTCTGAATCAATGAATTTTTAGCGAGCCAGGTCATGTTAAAGGACTTTTTCTAGACCATCATTCATTACTTTTCGCAATAAATTCAAAAAGATCTAATTTTTTTGCTCTGCCCGGTAAACTATATTGACTAATCCAATTTATAACAGTGAAAAATCAACTTCATAATAAAGTTCAATTTTTTATTTGTACCGTAACTAAATTCTCCACCTCCATGAATTTGACCCTGAAATTGATGAAGCCATGCTCTCCGTAAGGCTCACACTACATGATGACTTTCTGACAAATACTGTAAATTGCGGTTAAATTATAACGCTTAAACATGGAGTTGGCTGCAAAATTGTCCGGTTTTCTTAAACACTACTGGCACTCTCTGATGACCCTTTATACTTATGAAAACGATTTAAACATGTATCTACATATTAAAAACTAAAATATAAATATAAGAAGCAGAAAAATATTCGTTGCCGAAACTAAAATAATTATTGTAGGGTCAAAACCTGGGCCAAGATGTTTTTAAATGTGCTCCATACCATGTGAGAATGTAAGGTCTCATGTGACCAAAAACCCAAAAAGAAATTCCAGTATGAACAAAAAAGAAAGGACTGCGATTTTCTAAATATCAGTTGAACGGGCCTAATATTTTCTTCTACTGCAGGTTTTGGGTATAACCACAGTACATATATTGCTGATTTGTTTGAATTTCCAAATAAGTAAGTATTTTAATATTCTATCGATGCGTACATATGTATGTAGGCATGTATTTAGAATCTAAAAGACTTACAAAATCTAAACTTGAAACCCGAATGTTTTCTTCACCGTAAATATTTGCATATATCAGTGATCGCGCATCCATTGAATACTGCAATAATTATAACTATAGGCTCAGCTTCTGCTCCAGCTAGGCAAGTACTTGTCGGTCTTCTTTTTTCTCCACATCCTCTAAGCACGAGTGTTTGTGGTTGCACAAGGGGGGCCTTCCTTCCCAAATGATGGTGCAATTTTTTTTTGTATCTATGCTGCACTCTTTTTTCCCATTTCCACATTGAACTATATACCTTCGTATGTAAATACATAGTATTTATACGTAGTCAGCGTTTTGTTTTTCATTTGCTAGCGACATCTTCACTTGTTCTTTCCTTCCTGTATCTAGTTGTGGTCGGCTGTTAGTATCCGCTAAGCAAATTGCATATATACATATATGTATATTTGAATAACTATTAATAGTTAACTTCGCGTGTGTATACGTGCTGGTTAAAGCCTATGTTAGGTTCGCTTGCGCTTTGAATTCAATGGTATTATGCAGATCGTTTTTTACGTACATATACACCGCACTGTTCTATGCTTCTTCCTTCTTTATGCTCTTTCATGCGCTGTAATTTCTGGGGTTTCGTTAGCTTACTTGGCCGCCCTCTTCCAAACCTCACGGTCACAAGTTCTTCGTTCAACTCTCTTCATTCCTTTATTTAATTCTTTCTCTAGAGGCTTGTATTCTTGTTCTTCTTCTTTTCATTTCCTCATTGAATTCTTTATCGCTTGTGTTTCGTGTGCGCTTTCAAGCGTTCTGTTGTTCACTTTTCGTTTTTTTTTTGATATTTGTTCTTGCTTTCTTCTACTTCATGCATACATTGAGTGTGGCGTGTTTGTTCTTACTGCGTTTAATATACATATGTATGTAAGTTGATGTATGTATATATGTATGTCCGAATGTGTGCTTTATTCGCGCATCGGCTATATTTTGCTAAAATACCTGTTTTACCAGTTCGTATATGTACCTACTAACGTACTAACACTGTTATAGCGGATCCGTTGTTGCCTTGCAAGCGACATCAACAGAAACGTCGGCGGAGACAATGTCGTCGGGCTCGTCTTCTTTTTGGTAGGCTCTTGTTGTCTTATTTGCGACCATCGGGTACCGCATTGCTTTGGTTCTTGTTCCGACTATTGTTGTTGATGAACTGGAGGAAGCTATTTTTTTTGCTGTTCTTCGACGTTTGTTTGCCCGCTGTGCCTGCATCGTTGGCGTTCAGATCTTCCTTTGCTTGGCTGCAGCAGCATCATCAGCTTCTTTTTATTAGGGTTTTGCCGCAGCTTTGGTACAAGTTAATGCTCTGTAGTTCTTGATGTTTTTCGTTAAACCTTTCAGATTTTTTCTTGATTATTTTTGCTGCTGTTTGGCCGATGGCCTTAAGGATCGTTATCTACTGTTCGGAATGAGAGGATGAAATAGGCTTTTGTATTGTGGATAATTTTTGTTTCTTTTGTTATTTTAAGCATACAAGATATAAGGTTTCAAAAGAATTTCGGACAAAATTATATATTAGACAGAAAGCCGGAATGTTGTTCTTTGAAAAAACTCATTTTTTTTTATAAATAGAACAAACATGTTCTCTCGGATTTTTCTTACTAGTGTTTGTGTAAAAATGCTTTTAAGAAGAAAATTAAAGTGATTAAAAATCAGTGTACGGAATCATTTATATTTGGGTAATTAAGCACCATCTTCAAAGTCTTGTACATATATAAATTTATAAGTACAGTGTATTTCACAGTACTGATTTCCTTGTAAAATTTTAACATGTGTTAAAGTTTTACCATTTGTGTTTTGAAAAAAATTTCAAAACCTACTGTGCGCTGTAGTTAATACATACATATGTCGCCGACTCCACATTGCGTCTATAATGGTGTGGCATTGCCTTGAACAACTTTCGCTTAATTTTCTGGCATAATCTAAGGACAGAATGTTATTTGTTTGTAAAAATTTGTTTTCCCCAAACCTTCGCTTTCGTTAGAGCCCATTCACTTCCAATTGTATTTGCATCCGGACTTTGCGGTGGCTTATGTTTTCCGAGATCTGCATAATTGACTTCGATGTTTTGGGTTATAGTTTTCTTGAAGGATTCATTCAATAAATTGTATTGAAGTAATAAAGTTTTGCCGCCGACTTTAGCCACGCTTTGCTAATGTACCAAAGGAGACAACAAATACGGAATGAAAAATGACACTGAAAATGGCACAACGCTCAAACAAACTCCAAACCAAATTTGACAAGGGATAACGAAAAATTGTTCCACAAAAAATCATTTTTATTTTGTTGATTGTGAATAATATCAGCCTTGAAATCCAACGGAGAATCACTCTTGCCAACAAGTGTAACTTTGGACTGAGTAAGCAATTGAGAAGTAAAAGTCCTCTCTCGTCGTTAAAAAATCACACTCTGTAGGTCACTCATCATGCCCTTGATGGTGTATGGCGCGGAGGCATGGACAATGAGTTTTCGAGAGAAAGATTTACGTTAAGAAATGATAGCGACCTAGTGCTTGAAAAGTTCCATAAATTGGTGGGAGGATTCCTTGCACATATTTACACAATATTGCAAGCTAACATTTTACATTTAATTCGCACCCTTGAGATACGAATATTGAATCAATTTTAAAAACTGTTTGTTTTCACTGCTGCCATATTTTTGCATTGCATATTTGTTAATGTAAATTTGTAAATATTACTGGAGTGCCTGAGCTTCTTATAGCAGGGCGTTTGCTTTGTCCTTTTGCGTTTATATGTCAGGGCATACGGGAGTGCCATCTTTTTTAACCGACTTCACAAAAAGGAGAAGGTTATAAATTAGTTGGAAAATTTTTATTTTTTTAACTTTTTCCTTATTTTTTTATGCATGATACCGCATACTTTAGACCACGTTAACCGATTTCTATAATTATTTTTTTTTTTAATGAAAGGAGTTAACTCACAGGTTTCAATCGGATCATTGGATCATGAAAAAATTAATGATGACGATTTTGTTTTTTGCTTAAAAATTACTTGCTTATATATTTAAAGTATAAATTTGTATCTGTGACTATACTACAGTTAAAAAACAAATATGTTCCAAGTGCTAATGGAGTGAGCAGCTCTGCTTATATATACAGCAAATGCAAAGAACGGGTCCGAGAATCGTTTTATAGATGATAAAGCTATGAAACTTAGAGGCATAAAAAACATGTTTTGGGTTACTGCGCTGACCAAAAAGCCACTATTCTTGACATAAAAATAAGTTGTTGCCTTTCTATATGAAAATACATTCTACATGATTTCTCAATGTAATGCAACAGTCCACAACATCAAAAAGTTTGTTGGCGCGGAGTCCACTAGCTAAAAAATTGGCCTTCTTGCTCAATAAAGAAAATAGTCCAGTACCCTCGTTTACGTACACTTACTGATTAGTCGAACAAGTTGTATTGAAAATTTCAGCTTATTCTCCACACAGGCCAAAAAAAAAAAATTGTTGAACTTTGCTTTTGTATTTTAAACCGTTTCTTCACTTTCCCTTTACCTTCTGCGACACAAAACTGGCAATGTTTTAAGGTCGCCCTTCACGTATGTTTTGCTCTTTTAAATATACGGATCAATTGGATTTTCTCATAGTGTGCAAAAAATATTTCCTTAGTTCTAGTTCAGTTCCAGCCATTTCACTTAAAAGCTGTCTTTTGAAAAAATTACTATGTGCGTTTTTTTATTCAAAACATTAAAGGGGNGTTCAGTTCCAGCCATTTCACTTAAAAGCTGTCTTTTGAAAAAATTACTACGTGCGTTTTTTATTCAAAACATTAAAGGGATACATTTTTTCAAGTACACTCCTTAAATCGATTCACATAAGCTCTTACAAACAACACCTATGGAAACGTGCATAAAAAACCATTAAAAAGAATATTACACAACTTATTCATGCCCTTGTAAAGTAACCAATGTTAATTAGAAATAATGAGCCTTGATCGAAGATTCAAATGTGCTAACAATGCAGAAGAAAGACAGTTAACTTTTTTGATTTATCTAATAATTAGCCAAACGATATGCAGCTCTTGTATATTCTTTGTAATCCCTTCGGGTTTATAATTGCTTCATTTATCATATTAAATGCTTAAAAAATCGATAAATTTACTTTGATTAGGAGCAATAAAACTTTTCCGCTGAAAGCGAATGATTTTCGTTGTAAGCGTATCTCCTATGAAAATCGAAACGTTTTCAAGTTCGAAGCTTTTTTGATTAGATTTTAACTAATGTAATTGACAGGTGCTGGATGTGACCGTTGTAATTTCTATGTTTTGGTACAATCAAATAAAAAGCTAGTTTGTAATTGGCTATTAAAGACAACTCATTTCATGTCGAATTAAATTGTTAGTGTATTTGTGCGTGTGTTTTATGAATGGATTTAGTTAAAATAAATAAATGTTATAAAAAAACTAAAAAAATTACGTCGAAACGCCTTCAATGCCAAGGTGAGTATTACGGCTAGCACCCAGTGACTTCACTACCCTGTAGACAAAAATTATCAATTGATAAAAAGTAACCTACTTGTAGTTAGCCTTTTTGCGGAATTTCTATAAAGTATATAACTTGTGGTTAGCTACAAAAAGCTAACTTGAAATAAGTGGACAAGTAATGCAGGAGTAAAGCTCGAGATTGTTTTCTTTAAACGCGTTTCTATTTAAATATCCTGCACTTCGCAAATACTTTTTCGAATTGAGTACAAATAAAAGGGAGATCGAAATTTCATATTATCATTTTGAAGTTATGTCTGACGGAGTTCGAATATGGGACCACCTACAGCAGAATATAGAAACTAATGTGTAATTGTATAAAAAAATAAAGCAAATAAAAATAAAAAAATAAAAGTAAAATATTTTGTTTTCCTATTGATATTTTATGTCCAAAAGTAGCTAGTTAGAATTTAGTTGCGTCAAATGCAGAGGTAACCACCCTTGACTACATCTAATGCAGTGGTAAACCACCCTTGACTATTTCGCGGCCATCGCCATAGAAATAGAGTTAGCTTTCGTCAAAGAAAATATACAGATGATAAGTGACTTTTAGCTCCTTCTTAATCTAGTTAAGTTAGCTTATAGTTGACACATTTCCTGCAGGGTAATAAAAGCGTCCACACACACGAACATGCGCATACACGAGCAACATAAAAATCATTGTCAGTGTAATGAGCAGCAACTTTAATTAAATTTTAACACCTCGAACGCATACGGAAATTTGATATACAAACTAATAAAAAAGACGGAATAACTGGCCACAAAAACCGCCCTTTTTAACCCAGATTGTTGTTTAGTTGCGCATGCGTCTTAAAAAAATTGTTATTTTTCAAACTATGTATCAACTATATTATGTGGCATACGATGAACACTTTTTGCTAAATGGCGTAGTAGCCCCTCCACAGCCTTACCGCTGAACTTCCGAAAAGTTTAAGGCAATAAACAACATTTGCCACTGTGTCGAATTTCGAGAAGCTAACGCATACTCACTCATAACCTTTAAAGTTAACGCAGGTTAATGAGTTTGTGATTTTTATATGTACTGAATTTTTATGCTACAATGTATGTATATTAGCGTGGTCCTTAAATGTAGGAAGCAAAATTTTACAGCAGATATCCTAAGCCGATGTCGATGCTACTATAGTCGAAGAAATCACATACAAATTTTGGCCGCGATTGGAGTCTTTATTTTGGGTATTAGATGAAAATTTTTCGAGTCTCTATAGAGAAATCTGTGTTTTACCTCCTGTGCAACACGCCTTAACCGTCTCCAATCGGGACTAAAATTTATATGATATCTGTGACCATGGTATTTTCGATTGAGGGAATGAGACTGAAGTAAAAATTGTTCATTTGATTTTTTAAGGACCACCCCAATGTATATATACATACAAGTCGTATGTACGAGTATTTACCAAGTGTAATGTGTATATGTATGTATGTGAGTACATACCCTGCAGACAGTGATTTTAGCTTAAATCTAACTTTAATCTATTTATGCGAACACTAGTGCTGACTAAATATTTACTGCATATTTTGTTTAAAAAAGCAACTACTTTTATAGGGCGATGACCAAAATAGTCAGACCTGTATACACGGCACTAGGTGTCAACTAACTTGTAACTAACTACTTTTGGACGTTACAAAAAACCAAAAATTAACGCGATTTTTGACGTAGAATACGTCTTACCTTACGATATGGAGGCTATGCTGAAATGTTGTAGTTGTAATTTTTAGAGCTTCACGAAAACGCTTATTGCACGAGAACTAAAGAAGCGATTTCAAAGAAAAGTATGGCATTTCAAAGATAAAATTCCAGACCTATCGGCAGATATATTTTTGCAAGTAACCGATTCGGTGTCTGTCCTAGAAAAAACGGTAAATATTGCCCTATTTTGGGGTCAATTTTGAGCCTTTAAAGTGCACCAGCAGCTTTTGATTTGCAGATATAACTTTCATTTTCGGGATATAGATTCTTTGGAGCAATGGAAATATCATCGTGTACAGATTTTATATAAATTCAACAAAAACTGGGTATTTTAAGGCAAAAAAATGTTGAAAAATTTTGCAAATTTTTTTATTACCAAAATCCTCGAAAACCGCTCGAATGATTTTGTTTTTGTTTTCTTAAATAAAAAGTCCAAGAGTTTTCCTTTCGTTTGGTATATGGGAAGTATTGGTTGATATCTTCTAAGTATGTTTATTTGATTCAAATATATGGGCATAAATGATTTCCCATACAAACTCACTTCGTCATCGTTTTGCAAACGCGTGCATGCGTTGGAAGTGGGGGAAGGAGACAAAAAGTATGTATGTGTGCGTAAGTACATATTTCGGCTTTTGATAAACAGATGGCGCAATATTAACAACCTAATCGCAGCGTATGTACATATATAAATAAATATAAATACATACATACGTTCGATATTTTCGGAACTTATCGATATAATGATCGATATTTTATCGATTTTTTTATCTATATTTTTTTATCGATTTTGTTATCGGTTGTTTTATCGATTTTGTTATAAATTTTTTATCGGTTTTGTTATCGATTTTGCTATCGATATTATTATCGCTATATTTATCGATTTTGTTCTCGATATTTTTATCGATTTTGTCATCAATATTGTTATTGGTTTTGTAACCGATATTGTTATCGATTTTGCTATCGGTATTGGTATCGCTTTTGTTATCGATATTTTTATCGGTTTTGTTATCGACATTTTTATCGATTTTGCTATCGATGTTGTTATCGGTTTTTTATTAGTGTTTTTATCGATCTTGTTATCGATTTTGTTATTGACTTTGTAATCGATTTTTTGTCGAGTTTGTTATCGATTGTGTAATTGATTTTTTGATAGATTTTGTAATCGATTTAGTTATCGATCTTTTTATCGATATTTTTATCGATTTTGTTATCGATATTTTTATCGATTTTATGATCGAATTTGCTGTCGATATTATTATCGCTTTTGTTATCGATATTTTTTCTTAGTGTGTGCTTTCGTTTTTGACTTGGATATGCTCTTAACCATACCACGTATTCTACGTTTAAATTTAGCGGCTGTATCTCCGATTCAGCCTGCAGACCAAGACGAAGGCGCTGGACTCTTCCTTTTTTTCATGTTAATTTTGCTTTATTAATATTGCATATTTGTTTATTTGCTTACATATTCCGTTGTAAGTGGCCCCATATTCGAACAATTTATTTGTCATGAATTCGAAAAAGTATCTGTGAAATGCAGAAACAAGTGTATCCAAAGAAATGTTTTATATGAGGATAGTTGCGTTCGCGTAGCTGTTAATTGTTCATGTTTAACCAAAACTTACAAGTTTTTGCGTTCGCGTACGTAAAAAACTTGCAAAGTAGGGGAAATTGAGAGAGCAGAGTGACATTTCATTTTGAGGGGAAGCTGCTGGTTTCTGCTAGAAAAATTTTTGCCAACAGCAATTTGCCAACAGTAAAACAGCTGATCAAAAACAGCTGGTTGGCATTTAAGCAAATCACAAAATTGAATTTGATGGTTTGGAAGTTAAAAATTGCAAAATGCGACTAATTAAACTTGAAGGAAATAAGTAGTTATTTGTTTAATCAATAAACTATGTCAGTATAACACTTTGTGATGACTTTTCGTACGTTTTAAATTTTACACCTTTGAATGTAAACAAAAATTATATCAGCTGTTCGTCTAACTTGCAAGTTTCTGCAAATTTTCTGTTCGCGTACTATTTTGGATATTTTTCTCTTATGAGAGAACAGATGACATTTCGCCGGAATTTGGCAGTTGGATGTTTTTTACTGGAGATTTTAAACGAACGCACCTGATATTTAAATGGAAACGTGTTTCAAGAAAACAAACTCCGAACTGAATCAATGCATATCAAACCCACCTAAGACCACCATGAGACAATTTTGGCGAATTCGTTCATTTTTTTCTTGCCCTTATTCAAAGTATGTAGCTGAAGCAAAACTGTAAAAACGTTTACAAGATAGATCGAAAGTGATGTATTTATCGAATTCCCGCAAGAAAGCTAATTACAAGTGGGTTATTTTTAATAATTCATAATTTTTCATTGCATTTGTATTTATGGCTAACCTCACTTGGAGGTGACTAACGCGGTGGGTAGCCCACTTTGACCATTTAGTGGTTGACAGCATTAAACGAAGAGTACGTTTGCTCCAATAAGGGGAAACGTACATATATACGTAAATAATTAGCCAAAGCGAGGTGTGTATACTCCTATAAGCAGACATTCATTTACATGCGCAATAGCCATGTACCCTGCAAACCAGAGTTCCCGAAATCTTAACGAAATCTTTAGGTGTAATACTCCTAAAGATTTCGTTAAGATTTCTGTAACGATTTTTACGCATCTTCAAAGAAAATTATATGCAGTGGTTGACACGAACTCGTAAAAAAATTACTGTACCAAAAGTAAAGAAAACTAGTAAACCCGCATGGCGTTAAGACGCCAAAATTTAATTTATCTTTTTAAACAGGTGGAAACCCCAATCAAAATATAAATATAAATATTCCATGAAATCACACTGTGCCGCTAAAAAATTTCGTTCGGCGGAGATATGATATGGAGTTTCTGTCAAAATTGCCAGCGGCTGTCACTATTAAAATAACACATGATTCAAAAAAGAGCACTATATAGACCACACTCAATATATCGTTAGTATAGTCTGGAAAGAGCGAAACTCACATTGTCGCTGAAATACAAAAAGCCGTAACTAACTAAAACTCCAAAATTAATTTTTTGGGTGATTTGATGCATTCCATCGAATTATAAGTCTCCACACCGTTTTACACAATAAAATATTTCAGTTAGTTGTGGCTTTTTTGCATTTCAGCGACGATGTGAGATACGCCCTTTAATTACTATACTCACGATATGTAGATAGTAAAGATAGTACGTTTCAATAGATGATAGCCCTAATAAAAATATATTTTTAAACTAAAGTTTTCTTGAAACCCTTTCATTTTACACTCTTATTTTAATATTTAATTTAACTTGTGTATAAGTTAAATAAGGTGGAGTTCTCAAACAGGTGGAAACCGTCTTTAGAATTATGTTCAATCGAAAATCTTTTTGAACCCTTCCGCCTGATATTGTGACACTAAATTCCGTTAATTAATGGATTAAATTGAATTTGATATTTTAACAACGTGGCAAGTCTCCTAAATACAGTTCAGAAATAAATCTTTTTCGGACCCATTTTGATTGATTCACGTCTTCTATTAATTCAATTAACTTATTAAACAATTTGAATTTAACAACTTCCACAGCTGGCACCACTCCCCAGAACCTCAAAAAAACTCGAATGTTCAAACTATATCACGATTTCTAGCACTCTTTCGTTATATTTCATACAACTTTTGTATAAGTTAACTAACTTCGGCTTTTAAGTCAGGTGGCAGCCCTCTTCCAATCAATTTTCAAACTGAAATCGTCTTAAATCTCTTTCGTCTGGCACCCTTTTGGTGACACATATTTCAATTGCCTAATTCCCGTAATTCATATTGAATTTGAGTTTTTAAACAGGTGGCAACCCTTGTACATGAAGTTATCGAATAAAGCGTTGTTAAAACTATTTCAAATGATACCCATAAAGTAATAAATGATTTATTTTATTAAATCATTGGAATTAAATTTTTTAACAGGTGGCATCTTCTTTTGGCAAAAATAAAACCTTTTCGCACATCAACAGGTCAATCCCTTTAATTTGATGCTTCATTTTTGAAAATCGAACGAACGGTGTTGATCTGATGGCATTGATTAATAAATTATTTGAATGCAATTTTTTATCAGATGTCCACTACTTTCGAAAAAATAAAACCAGTTTGCACATCTACAGGCTTTAATTTGACACCCCATTTTTGAATATCGAGCGAACGGAGTAGATCTTTTGTCTTGAACAAAAAATGCCTCCGCGTAATATATATATGTATATAGATTCTTGAAAAAATCTTCACATTTTCCTTGCTTTACCGATTTTCTTCCGAAATTTTGTAAAAGGATCCAAGTATGTACAGTTAATTTTGTTTTAGAAAATTCTGGAAAAATGGTATGGGATCTTTACGAATTCTTTAAAATTTCTCTTCAATTCAATTTTCAATATTAGGGATGTTAATTTTTCAGCTTTTTCCGATCCCGGGATTTTTGCCAGAGGAAATTTCTGTAGAATTAAACAAATTAACATTTTTTCCATTCACAAGGACGAATAGATTATTTTTTAAGCTAATAAAGTTAGAAGGACGAATTCCAGGATTGTTATTTCAGTATAAAGGTCATCCATTTTAATACACATTCTTTATTGCAAATTTCTGAAATATTTTTATATTTATAGCTGAAAAAATATAGTATTTTCGCGTACTATATTTTTTCCAACAGTATATAGTACGCCGATCGGAAAAATAGTACAATACTACTTATATATTATAGTACGGTTGGCAGCGCTAGCTGTAGGTTCCAGCAACGTTGAATATTTAGCAATTGCCATTAAAGCAAAGATGAACATCCGCCTTGTTATAGTAGCTCACAATTGATATGCAGACTTTATTGTGAAAAAGATTCCCAGAATTTAAAATTTTTTTAAATCTTCCACATCTTCAGGAAAATTTTCTGATATTTTTCCTACCATTTTGTTTCCCACTGTTTAGGCCTCCATGCTAAACCAAATACTTAAAAGGGTGAACCACCCTAATGTAAAATTGCATAAATGTGCAACGGATGCACATATACATAAATAGCCTGATTAATGCTAAGCCGTTAGCATGTACATATATTAGTTTACCGCTTGAATATAAAACTTCGTTAAGTTTCCCCTCCAAACAGTTTGTTGCTTGGAGGTCAAACTTAACTGCTCAAGATTAAGCTCGGTCACGTCTATCGAGCACTTCGACCACACCGGAAGCGATCCAGCCACCACTCCTGCGTACTTCTCAAGGTAATATTGTATACCAAAAATCA
>NW_016159942.1:0-34866 GCF_001687245.7 Rhagoletis zephyria | reverse complement strand
CAGCACCGTGGAGCGGAAACTCGGACTTTCCGCCCACGGCACATAAGCAACGCGATTTCCAGATGCGACGAGCAACGGGGTAGACTGAAGACTCGGCCTCGCCAGCTACCCATCGCCTTTAGAACTGGCCAGGCAACACTTACCGCGCAGACCTTGAGACCATTTACGGCAATTTCCCCCACAGCTGTTGTCAAGGTAGAATCGGGAGGACGCCTACATCTTGTACGCGCTTTAATCGATGTGTGCGCGCTAACGTCCGTACTAGCAGCTGATCTGGTGCGGGAATTAGGCCTGGAGGAGACTGGGCTCGGGAACCACCGAAGCTGCATTATGCGGATAAGAGGTAAGCGTGGGCAGGGCGCTCGGATAGCAGTGCACGCAACCGTGGTCGCAAACTATAAGCAGCTAAGCCCCACCGTTAGCGTTGACCGCTCGATAGCTACGGCATATGCCAATATTCGGTTGGCAGATCCAAATTTCTTCTCATCCGCTCCGATCCGCTTGGTGCTGGGGGCAGACGTCTATCCGGAGATTATTCTTCCGGGCACCCTGCCTACCTCCTTCGGCCCTCTCGTGGCACAAAATAGCATCTTCGGCTGGCTACTGTCAGGGGCTTGCCGATCCTGAATCACTGCAATAAAATATACTTACCTTTTTACATTTTCAAAATTTCTCGTCGGTTATGAATTACAAACTGCAATATATATTTTGAATTTTGAATAAATACATATACAATTGTGCACTGAAATGTCAAGCCATGTCCTGTTTTATTTAATCTCTTATCTCCCACAGCCTGAGAAATCCGAAACGAGCATCAATGGTGATGACTACGTATCCAGCTCAATCAAGATTTCATTTAACAATTTTTTTTTATTTTTTACAATTCCTTTAATTGCTCATGTGAGGGAATGGTGGCTGACTCGACTTACTGCTGTTGCTTATAGCAAGGGGGCCGGCATGTTTAGGCCTCCATGCTAAACCAAATACTTAAAAGGGTGAACCACCCTAATGTAAAATTGCATAAATGTGCAACGGATGCACATATACATAAATAGCCTGATTAATGCTAAGCCGTTAGCATGTACATATATTAGTTTACCGCTTGAATATAAAACTTCGTTAAGTTTCCCCTCCAAACAGTTTGTTGCTTGGAGGTCAAACTTAACTGCTCAAGATTAAGCTCGGTCACTTCTATCGAGCACTTCGACCACACCGGAAGCGATCCAGCCACCACTCCTGCGTACTTCTCAAGGTAATATTGTATACCAAAAATCATTTCACCAATTTGACTAATAAAGCCACTTTATTATATATATTGAATTAATCCGTGGTGTTTGCCTTTGATTATTTCATTTCAAAATTAAACCCTTGGTGCAACTACGAGCGACATTGCCCCAAGGCGTTTGCACCCACAAACGCGGTGTATTAGGATCATAATTTATGCGTGTCGTTGATTCAAGAAAAAAAGGTTTATCACATCTTTCTGTTCATCATAGAATGGTAGGAGAAACTCAAATGGGTTTTTTAATTCAATTCTGTACCAATTCAATGCTTAATGCTGTGCTTACTTCATTCTATCAGCGATGAAAAAGCAGGCTTATAGGGAAAGTGAGAGCATAGGTACGAATTCGATTACGCATACAATTTTGTATTTTTTATTTCTTAATTTTTAAAAATATCTCCTTCGTTATGTGTTTGTAGAGGGCCAAATGCCCCACGCCCTGCTCCTACCTGGCTGCGCCCTTGGTAACATGTCATGAGTCCATTTTTTCCCCGATTAGAAATATTTTTCGTCGAGACCACTCTTTTCTTTCATATTTATTCACCTCTCGACAATCCCATTCGCTAAAATAACAAGGGTACTTAGTATATCCTCTTTGCAATCCCATTAAAATTGATAAAACCTTTAAATCACTGACCGCTTGCCATTTATATGTCCCATACCCAATGTTTCTAATTATTTGTTCCATTACAGTGTAGGACTCCTTCATATCAGTGGCATATGCTAGCGGAGCTAGGGTTCGAACTAGTGATAGAACTTTTTAGAAAAGTATTGATACTAGTACTCATATAGAATACTCTAAAAAAGAATCGATGCCAGTACTCATACTTGCAAAAAAGTATCGATAATACTCGTACTTGCAAGTATTCTTACAGCAAATGCAAAAAGGAAAAAAAAATCAGATTGCTTTGCCTTTTCACCCCTTCCTATTTGTAAATTGAATAGTTACTGTTTTTAATAGTTTTAATCTAATCTAAAGGAGTTTTTGGAATAAATTTCCAATAAGATTAGTTTTACATGCGTAAATTAAATGTTTATAGCAAAAAGCTTATTTCAAGTTTTTAAAAGGAAATATTTTATGATTGTTGGACGCGTATATGTATTTATAAATAACTTTACTTAAATGAAATGTAAATGTAAAAGACGAGAAGCAAATGGGGTGAAGCCCATTCTCTATAGGAAAGATAAGCTCTCTTTCGTAAAAAATTTCTTCAAGAATGGGCTAGATTTCGAATTCACAATCGTGTGAAAAAAATGAGAAAAACGGTGATATATTGAATGCTTATATGTGATAACTCAGCGTTAAATTGTACTAAATGTATTGAAATGTAATACATAGACTCTGCGGCATCTAATACGAATATATAGAATTTTGAATATTTACAACGGTTTTCATGCTAAATATTTTTCGTAAATTCGTTACTTGAGGATGGCTCATAAATCTTATAACATAAACATATACATTCACGTTTCTAACTGTGTTGGAAATTTAGTTGAATTCTAGAAGCTGTTAATAAAACTTCAATATTTTCAAACCGGAGTTATAAGTATGCATTTCTATAGCCGCTCATTAAAATTTTAATATAATTTATCGCGCTGATTTTTCATAACTCTTTTTACGCATGTTTTGAAGGTATTCTCCTATTTAAAATTTCCGTTTAAGATGCAAAGTTACGATTAACTACACTAAAATTTAGATACAAAACTGAATGCTTGAAATATTTATAAAAAAACTCTGATTAAAAAGTTTGAAACTTGAAGACAGTTTTAGAGTTCTGTCGTAGAATTTAAATGGTTTATGGAATATGACACATATGTATGTACTTAACGAAAAATATTTAAAATATTTAAAAAAAAAATGGCATAACTACACACTTTTGTTTATCTTCTTTTAAATCTGGTTAGAAGGTAAAAAATTTTGATGAAAAATCATAAAATTTTCCTTTGTTTTGTATGAAGTTTGAAAACACGGTTTATATGATTTTGTTTTTAACATGATCAATTCTTTTCATAAAATAATAACAAAAACAAATTTTAACTGTCAATATATTGTGAATATTTAAAAAAGAAATGGTGTACGCAGACTTTTGTTATTAAGTGTAGCTTGACTAAATTTTTTGGTTATATTTTGCATTCAATTTTATACGTACCTATATATGTATAAAAATTACATTAATGTTACCAATATCGACTTTGTTTTGGAAATATTTTAGCAGTGGCCCCATAAACTAGAGAATTACATACTAAATAAACGAAAACAGTTTGCTATTATATTTAGGGTCTAAGAAAATCGAAAAAATATAGTATAGCACATTTGTGCATCTTTTGTCAGCTTTCGCATGACCAGGATAAGTACCAATGATGACAGAGCAACTAGCAACATATGAGTTTCAACCGTCCAGCTCTGCATCCGTTCTGCAGTAGTTCTGAAATTTGTAGGGTGGAACTAGCGCTTTGCCAGACTGCTTCTAAATTTTGCTGCAGGGTATGTACAATGTACATTGAACATTCATAAATGCTTACGCACACATATGCCAGCACGCGCAAGTAGTAATAATTGAGGCTTAAGGCGATTAAGTTTCATTAACTCCAAGAAACACTTTTATTATCGAAATCCACTAAAAATAACGAAAATAAGCAATAATTAAGACGTTAAATTATTTCTGACACTTGACATCGCCAAAAGTTTTTATTTTGCAAAATCAAAAAAAAAAACTATAAAGCATGCAGCGCAAAAATTAACAATAAGAACAGTATATACACGTAGAATTTAAAATAAAATTATAAGTAAGTCATATCATATGGATAAATACTGACGCCAATACATTAATAGTGCCAATCTCAAGTACAACTATAAAAATGTTTTCGAAAACAAAAAGAAAATCAAAACTCCAGTATATGCATTAGGGTGGTCCAAAAAAAAAGTAAAGTCGGAATTTTAATGCTTTCTCGCCCTAGGATTGTTCTATATCCATTGAAAAATACACCCCTATTTTATTACAACGCTTTTATCAACTTGCCATGTTGTATGTCCACACCACCATTTATACTATAGATATAGCAAAGGTAATTATGGCAAAGTTTCTATACAACCTAGTCTAGATATCAACCTCGTCGTAGGTTTCAATTAGAAGACTCTAGAGGTAGATGTCGNCATTAGGGTGGTCCAAAAAAAAAGTAAAGTCGGAATTTTAATGCTTTCTCGCCCTAGGATTGTTCTATATCCATTGAAAAATACACCCCGCCAGAAGAAGATAAATATTGCACCTAAAAATATGCACTACATACGCTACAGCGGAAATAGACGACACGCCCTTTCTTTAAATGAAATTAATTGCAGCTATATGTATGTATGTATGTACATTACGGTGGTCCTTAAAAAAATCAAATGAGCGATTTTTTCAGTCTTACCCCTTCAATCGGCAATACCACGGTCACAGTCAGATTCCTCTATAGAGACTCGAAAAATTAAAATTAATTTTTTCGCCAAATCCTACCCAAAATCTATACTACCGTAGTCGAAGATATCTTATATATATTTTGGTCCCGATTGGAGTCGGTTAAGGCGTGTCGCAATGGGGTCCAAGGCTAGATGCTCTATGGAGACTCTAAAAACTAAAATTATAATTTTTTTCATCTAACACCCAAAATCGATACTACTATAGTCGAAGATATCACATAAAAAATTTGGTTCCGATTGGAGTCGGTTAAGACGCCTTCATAGGGTAATCTGGCCTTTGACCCCTGTGTATTAGATAAAAAAATGATAATTTTGGTTTTTTGAGTCTCCATAGGGGAATCTGAACTTTGCCCCCTGTACGACCCCTTACCCGTCTCCAATCGGGGCCAAAATTTATAAGTGATGCCTTTGACTATAGTAGCATCGACTTAGGTTGAGGCTTGAGAAATCTGATGTAAAAATTTGATTCCTACATTTAATGACCGCCCTAATGTTAAGTATGCATGTACATATGTACATACATATGTATGTACCTACATACTAAACGTTTTCACTGAAAGTTGAATTACTTTATGTAACACCTATTGCAAAATTTTAAATAAAATAAAATAAAAATTTTTTAATATATCACGCTTTTCTAAATGGATTAAAAATTAGAAAACAATATTTCTCAGACCCATAGAATTTGTTTTGATAACTTTTGAAAAGTCATTACAAACAATATATGAGATTGAAAATGAAAACCGTGGGGCGCACGTAATAGACCTGAATTGATATGAAGGATAATATATTTATGTATGTGGGTATATGAATAATGACCGCTTAAAATCGATTTCAAATTTGTACTTTCTCAGTAAAAATTTTATGACTTTTGCTAAAATTTCAAAATAAAAAGTTCCTATCCTATATTCCTAAATAAATAAATAAATAAATAAATAAATAAATAAAATGCTCATAGTCTTCAATGTATTTTATATGAAACCACAACTTTCCGTAGAAATAGCATAGAATTCTTGAAAATCAATTTTTTTCGATCGGAAAAGTTTGTTTCTCTTCCAGCAATAACACCCAATTGCGTATTATATTGGAAACATAGTTTTCCTATCGAAAAATATTGGTTTTCAATAATTCTATACCATTTCTATGAAATGTTGTTTTTCCACATATAAATAACGTGGGAAACTTAGAGCACTTTAAGCGATCTCTAAATATTTTTTGATTTCAAAATAAAACATTAGGGTATATTTTTCGTCATAGAACAATCCCAGGGGGAGCATAAAAATTGCTGCTTTACTTTTGTGCATTCATTTTTGTACCATCCTAACATGCACTCAATGCAAAAGGGTCACACACAAATATGTATACATTAATAGCTACAATGGTATTACGGAGTTCACTTGTTGAGATATTCATTCGGAATCGTGGTAACATTTAGCAAATGGTAATTACAACAACACAATGCACCGAAATTAAAGTTCAAATTCAAATCGAAAAATTCAAGTTCATGATAAATGTCTCACGTGCGACTGCGTGTTCCAGTGGCAATGACAGCCAAACGTGAAAATAATAGCAAAAAAGATAAACGAAAATAAAAAATATTTTTTGACAAAACTACTTACAAGTACAGACCGCTAGTGGCATGACAAGGCGTGTCGATTTATTTTGTATTTTTTTATGCGAATCTTATTACTTCATTTTTTACTACTCATAATGGTGTTGGTGATAAATTTGTCATTAGCCGCGAATCGCCATTCGTGCCAGCACAGGAACTTGAACTGTACGGGTAATTGCTAGAGGGTACACGGAAAAGAGTACAACGAAAAAAAAAATATCGGCGACGCACACAGGTCGGATTCACTAAACTAGCGGTACAAAATGTAAAAATAAAAGTCATGCGAATAGCGTCAAAATGTCATGGCGTGCTTCTTAATACAATAGATAATTGTAAAAACTTTTTGTTTTTGTTTTTATTATTTCTTTTACTAATAACAGAATATTAAGCTTATAACTTGGCTAGTCGATGCACGCCAGTTAGCTGTAGCAGAGAAACGTTTTTTTTTGTGCGATTACCTAATAATAAAAGTGTAACCGTGCGTCTATTGCAAATTTTATTCTTGAAGGAAAGTTAAAAGATTAGGGGTATTCTTGAAGTCTTGCACGATGCAGGGATTGCACGAAATGCAAAAATAGTACATAGGTAGTACGCAGCGAAATTCTGTATCAAATACAATAACAAGATACGGCAACAAAAATTAAGCGAGCGAGATGAGAGGAATGAGGGAAATATGTAGCAATTTCAACAAAAAAACAACTGCCACAGGGTCACAATTATTTTGCTATGCTTTTTTGCAAAATATATACATGAGGGGTATTCTCTGAGTCTTGCAAAGCCAGTGCACGGTGCACGGATTAAAATCATTGCAAAGCTGTCCCATACGAAAACCGGTTTTTCCGTGCAATCCGTGCAATCTGTGCACCATGCAAGGGCTTTGCAAGACTCAGAGAATACCCCTATGGTGTTCACGCGAACACCGCGGCAGCAAGTTCGCCGTTAACTTCTTCGGATCATCTCATTAACTTTTTTTCTTTATATAAACGCGGCAATTTGTTTGAAATGAATTTTGTATTTTTCCATTGAATTTTTATCTTGAGCATTGAATTTGTAAATTTGTCTAAAACTGATAGTCTATGCGCTATGTAAGCATCTGGCGATACGGGTGGCAACGCATGTACTGTCTACTCGTATCTCTGTAGACTTTTTTGACATTTATTTTGTTATGATATATACATATATATACCCGTGCTGAAACGAACTAAAAACACATTAGATTTTTATACATTCGAGCTCATGCATATCCACATAGTTTGTAGAAAAATTACTCTTTATTCGTAAAATCCGTGAAATAAGTTGTAAAAATACAATAAATCAATCACTTGAATTCCACCAGTTAACCTGCGTGGTTTTATTATATTCGGTTGTTGTTTTTGATTCAGCGTGTCTTGGTTTAATCGCAGCCGGTCCGCGACCCGTGTTTGGTGATAAAATTCCACCTTCGCTTCCGGCTTCATCTAGTGCTCCCGTCGTGCGACAATTGGAAATCTCCGGCAAGCATCGCCCAATCGCATAGCGAATTGCCCCACTCACAACAACAAAAAGCCCCCGTTTTGGAGCTATCGACCAGTGAGCTTTGGTCCACCACAACCACAACATCCACTGTCATCATCCACCAGCATCTCCCCAAATACCTAGGAGTCAACGCGGCCAACGTCATCGCTCCCCCTTGGAAGAAGGAAACGAAGAACCTCCCATTTGAACATCCAGCCGGTCGACGTTGCATATTTTGCAGCGATCGGAAACTTAACTTAACTTAATAAATGTAAGCTCAACGTGAAAAATTGGTCTTGAAATTATTTTATTTTAATACGTATTTAAATAGAAAAAAAAACTAAATAGTTTTACTGAGTTCTGACTCGAGATTCACAAAATCGAATTCTGTGAAGTTTTGGCTGTAAGGTAAAATATACTCTTTTCACGCGCTTTTACGACACAATACGTTTTCAAAAATCTGTCCGCCATATTGGCTCCGCCATATTGGATTTTTGGAACCAGCTTTCAGATTAGTAATCAGCCACCACAAAAACTCCGAAATACTACCAAAAGCCCCCGAGTAAGAAGTTTCGAGCGAATGCAATACATTTTTTAAACTTATTCCGCCATTTTGAAATTTTAAAATTTATGGTCAGATTTATGATCAGCGATTCAAAATACCCCCGAGTAAAAAGTTTCGAGCGAATTCACTAAATTTTTAAAAATTTGTCCGCCATATTGGATAAGCCATATTGGTTTTTTCAAACCTGACTGAAATTTGTAATCAGTTGCCCCATAAACTAGTAGCTACGAAGTAGTGTACAAATTTGTCAACGCCAGTCTATTAAAATAGTTTTGTCCGGCTAGATTCTCTGTTTAGACTCCTGTACAGTGGTTCAACCGGAGATCAAAACTAAAAAAAAAATACGCATATTTCCCAACCTGTGATTGATTGACCGGCAATCAGCCGTTATTAATGATACTTCATTTCAGTGTAATTTTTTTCGCGAAAAAAAATTTGGTGGTTTACTTCCTCACTCTCAAAGTTGACAAAACACATTTTCATTGTGAATCGTGTTTTCAGTGACTCAATACTTCTAACATGTTATATTTATTTTATGAAAAACGCAGAATTCATTCAATAAACTCTGTAATGGAAATTCAAGACAAAGTGCAACAATAACTTTCACTATTTATTAAAAGTTGTATTATCTATATCGCTATTTTTCCCTAAATTAATTTCTGTTTTCTTGCACACACTTTTAAAAATCCTGCCACTCAGCGCCGCACTTCATTTTTTTTTATGAAAGCGAATTTCGTGTAGATTAAAATAATATATATTTTAGCTACATGTTTTTGCACCGTTATTTGATACACGCCCGCTAACAGCCGAACCTTTAGCTAAATATATTGGCCCATAATCATTGTCGTAAGTCGTAGTCATTCTTGTTAATAAAAAGTTTTAAGTTTAAAATAGATTTTTAAGTTGTGTCAATCATAGACAGCTTAGAAACAGCTTTTTTTAAGATGAGAGAGAACAGAGCTATCCATATGAAGAGAAAAAATTTACTTAGCAATATAAAAAATATGAGTAATTTAATTGGCTCACCCTGTCTCCGCTGCAGGATTGCGTATTTCGCAAGTCGTGGGTTCGTATTCCACTGCCTGGCAACATTATTAGTTATTTATTTTTGTTTTATGTAATTATAGTTGTTGTGGCATTTTTAACTAAAACTAAACTACAAAAAATTTTGTTAACTTGAAATAATTATTTGAGATACTATAACAAAAAAAGATAATAAAATAAAATTTAATAAAAAAAATAATGTTCATATTAACAAAAAATTATAAAATTAAAAAACATTGTTTGAAATCGCTCGGAGTGGGACCGAACCTGGGTGCTACTGCGTTTACTACTACAAAAGCAAAGCAAAACTTAGAACATTATTTCACCATTTTCAAATCACTTTCTCCTCATTTTAAAGTTAAAACACTATTTTTACCATAAAATGCGGTTTAAGTTGACTAAGAAAGAGTTGAAATGGTAATTACTATAAGACACAATTTTAATCGTTAAAACCTTTTTCGAACTTCTCTGGGACTACGGGCAATCTTTTTACAGGGTTTTATTTACTTTTACCTGTGCAACCAAATTTTGAAATCCATTTTAACCAACCTCGCGATGAGGTAGAGAATTGAAACTGCAAACTTAGCTCAGAACCCGATGGAAATTCAATATGGAAGATTAATTAACCCGCTAGGTGGCGCAGGAGTCGATATATTTTAAACCCGTCTTTATGGTTTGAGTTGGTTCCNTTTTTTTTATGAAAGCGAATTTCGTGTAGATTAAAATAATATATATTTTAGCTACATGTTTTTGCACCGTTATTTGATACACGCCCGCTAACAGCCGAACCTTTAGCTAAATATATTGGCCCATAATCATTGTCGTAAGTCGTAGTCATTCTTGTTAATAAAAAGTTTTAAGTTTAAAATAGATTTTTAAGTTGTGTCAATCATAGACAGCTTAGAAACAGCTTTTTTTAAGATGAGAGAGAACAGAGCTATCCATATGAAGAGAAAAAATTTACTTAGCAATATAAAAAATATGAGTAATTTAATTGGCTCACCCTGTCTCCGCTGCAGGATTGCGTATTTCGCAAGTCGTGGGTTCGTATTCCACTGCCTGGCAACATTATTAGTTATTTATTTTTGTTTTATGTAATTATAGTTGTTGTGGCATTTTTAACTAAAACTAAACTACAAAAAATTTTGTTAACTTGAAATAATTATTTGAGATACTATAACAAAAAAAGATAATAAAATAAAATTTAATAAAAAAAATAATGTTCATATTAACAAAAAATTATAAAATTAAAAAACATTGTTTGAAATCGCTCGGAGTGGGACCGAACCTGGGTGCTACTGCGTTTACTACTACAAAAGCAAAGCAAAACTTAGAACATTATTTCACCATTTTCAAATCACTTTCTCCTCATTTTAAAGTTAAAACACTATTTTTACCATAAAATGCGGTTTAAGTTGACTAAGAAAGAGTTGAAATGGTAATTACTATAAGACACAATTTTAATCGTTAAAACCTTTTTCGAACTTCTCTGGGACTACGGGCAATCTTTTTACAGGGTTTTATTTACTTTTACCTGTGCAACCAAATTTTGAAATCCATTTTAACCAACCTCGCGATGAGGTAGAGAATTGAAACTGCAAACTTAGCTCAGAACCCGATGGAAATTCAATATGGAAGATTAATTAACCCGCTAGGTGGCGCAGGAGTCGATATATTTTAAACCCGTCTTTATGGTTTGAGTTGGTTCCTATTGATAACGTGTATTACTTAGATGGAAAGAAATAACCCCACAAAAAATTTTGCCATAAATTTAGCTTTTTAATTTTTTAACAACTAATAGAAGCTGCTTAAAAAAAATCTTTTTACTTTTTTTTTTTATTAACTACCAGGTATTTAATTCATAAATCTGTTCCTTTTTAAGAAATGAAGTGTTTGAGTTCAGGTACCTCCTGAGTGGAACTGAAGTGGAACAAATTAGAAAGTTTTGGGACATCTACTAGAGGCATTGCCAGATTTAGAAAATGTATACTCGTGATACTGATTTGCGTGTCAAAAATATATGTAAAAGGCTTCTACGGTTTTGGAAATAGAAGGTAAAAGAAACATGAAAAGCGAGCATTCGAACTGGTTGGAGGTGACAGAAGTTGTACTTTTACCAAAACATGCTACCAAATTGCAGCATGCATCACTAAAGGCATATAAATTAAAGTTTCAAACCTTGTACAAAATTTACGAAAATTCAACAAATTTTCATCGAAATTTCTAACTTATTAATCTGAGTTTTTAGTAAATTAGCAGGTTTATAGGCTATGGAATTTTAGTATGATAAAGTGCAAGCTTCAAGAGGTTGAAAATTCGCGTTTTTTAAATTTTATATCCGAACGATCTTTCGCATTTTCTTCCATAAGGACACGAATTTTGCAAAAAGTAAAAAATTTGATTTGTTGAATATTCCTAGATTTTTTATAAAGCTTGACATTTTAATTTATGTAGTTTTGGTGATAACGTGTACAATACTTTTAAAGATTTTAACTTCAAAAACATTGTGAATATTTAAAGAAAATCAACATGTGAGCGCTTGCTTGAGTTACTGTTTAAGTTCTTGTACTACAAATATTAATTTTGTTGCACACAACCTTTTGATACAAATCTATTTATTTAATAAAAAGCAAATTTTCAGCTCATAAACTTTTCAAACTGCAAACCTGAGAAATTAAGCGTTATTATATAGTCAAATATCGTGGAATTTGTATCTTTCGAAAATACCAATACATGGGAGGTCAGCGTGGTTATTGTCCGATGTCAAAAAGTTGCAACGAATTTTTGAATGGGGCTACCAGTAATGAGTGTATTAAGTTTAGATGAAATCGGTTAGGCGGGTACACATATTTCATGATAAGTAGGCTTGATAACGCCCATTAAAAAAAAAAAAATTATTAAATGGTACATGTTTGCTTAAAGTTCACTCTATATATAATTTTTTAGTAATTGGGAAGCACTAGTTACTTAAATATCGCCGATTTAGTTTTTTCCAAAAATACCGTTATTTGGAATGCAAGCGCAGTTTTGATCCGATTTCACCCATATTCATTACCAACCTAGCCTGGACAAAGAGTAACAAGTGTACTAAATTTTATTGCGAAATATTAGTTGCGTTTGTTTATCCATTTCCAGTAAAATCCAGTAAAAGTTATTACGAATTTTCATGTTTTGGCGTTTTCGTACGCAAAAACTTGCAAAGCAGGGGAAATTGAGAGAGCGAGAAATGACAGTTGAAGTTGCAAATTTTTACTGGATTTTAAATTTTAGTTGTCTTTGTTTACAAATTATCCAGTAACTTGCCAGCAACTCTCCAGTAGCTTTATTTCTAAGAATTCGCTCTCATAGAAAACATTTGCAAAAAAGTACGCGAACGCTATTATTATTTAGTTTCAGAGAAAATGAGTTTTGACCGTTGTTCCATGCAACATGGATAATATGATACGAAACTCTCTCATTTCGCTTCTGAGAATGCCCCTAAACTCGTCTTACTACTTGGCAACAGAGAAAGTTCAGGGGGCGATGAACAGCTACCACTAGTAAAATTTAAAAAGCACCGCTTTGAAATCAGGGGATTTATTTTACATGCAGTTATAAATCAAGCGAAAGTGCAGTTCTTTTAAGTAAAAATATAGATTTACTCCTTACTTAAGAATTTTATAACAAGCAAGCACAAAGCAGGTATTTAAATTTTTTGACTTTTGAGTGTTTTACCTAATAAAAGAGTGGCACTATTGGAAGATGTTTTGAAAAATGAACCTTTTGACAGCGCTCTCTCGAGAAAAAGAGTTTCGTATCATATTATCCATTCTGAACAACTGTGCACTGCGCTTAAAGTCTTGAATAGAACGTTCCTCCGCCGATAAATACTTAGTACTACGTTTATGCGTAGGCAAATTCACGAAACCATTTCATGAATTTGGGTTGAAATGGGCTGCATAAACACAATTTTATGAATTAATTATACACGGAAACTAACCATAAATTTCGGCATGAAATCGTGAAGTGCAAGTCCGGCAACGCCACGTTTCACAAACAGCTGATTACTAGGGTTCTGATTTTTTTTAGATTAAAAAGTGTGAGTGGCATAACCATGCCACTGGAAAAGAATTTGTTGAAATATAAAGTAAGTTCAAATAGAAGAAATTAAAATACATTAACACCATTTTAAATATAACATGAACCATTTCCTGGAACCAAAAACGGCTTTTGCAAATTAAAAAAAGGCAAAAAAAAACTACAACCCTACCGCTTAGTCTTTCGCTGGTGCGCTGCCACTTTTTCAAAACACTTCATTTCATGAAATCGCGTATTATGCATAAACGAAAGCATTGTTGAATTAATGAAATGAAGAATTTGAGAGTTTGAGATCCAGCCACAAAAACCGCACTATGAATTGCAATACAAATTATCTATGAAAAATAAGTGTTAGGCGGTTGAACACTTCTGAATATGAAAAGCTTTAATGAGGCAGCGGCATATCACTGTAAATTTTAGAGTGCAAAAGTAATTGAGTAGCATGATCTGCAACATTAGTCTATGCTGAGATCTTCATCGCTATCTTAAGCCAGCTTATACTAACAATCAGGAAACTTAGTTGGTATTGGCGATATTTACAAAACTTCTGACCTCGCTTCGAATTTCGCTCATGAAAAGGTATCCCAAAAATTTTTCATAAACTTTTCCATACAATCTGATCAGAAAATAATTTCCAGTGTTTTCAACTAACCTTTGCCGGTGGTGGCGTTGGCGGCAACACTGTCTTCGCTTCCATTACTCGTGTCTTACATCTAGTATATGTACGAGTAAATATGTACTATGTGACCAATTAAGTTGATTTTATTACCGCTGCTTGCTGCTTATTACTGTCAATATGCAATACGTTTTATTACTTGGACTTCAGCTAGTAACAGTATCAACTTTTCGTTATGTTCTTACTTTTGGTTTACTACTACGAAGGTACTTGCGAATAAGTTGTTTAGGACTGCTGCTAAGCAGTTGCTGCAATAGTCTTCTGTCTGTAGATATACATATAAATGTACATATCGTCACCTGAAATGCAAAAAGACATAACAGACATCATCGTTGAAATGCAAAAAGTCATAACTATTAAAAAATTCAAAATTCACTTTTTGATTTATATGATGGATTTCATCGAATTACAACTTTCCACATCATTTTATGAACAAAAAAATTAAGATATTAGTCACGACTTTTTCCATTTCATTTACGATGTTGTTATGTGTTTTTGCATTTCAGGTGACGATATGTATGTGAGTAATTATATATGTACATATGTAAATTTGTATTAGCCGGCTTTGACACCTTCACCGAATGAATTTTCTATACTTTTGCGAGCTTGTTGTTGTAGTTATTTTAGTGGCTATGTAATAAAGTTTTTGTGAGAACAAAAGTTAGCCAGGGGTGGTAAGTTGAGAGTTTAAAAAACAAATGTTTGTTTAAAAAAAATTATGGCTGCTGAGCTAACATTATATTTTTCTTGGCTTATAAACCAATTCCTTTAAGTCCTCATAAAATACTACGAAAACAAATATTTTAGTACAAAGCGCATATCTCATTCTCTGACGAAAAAGTTGTAATTTTCCTTTTTTTGCTCTGAAAAAATCTTCCCAACAAAGCATTTCATAAAATTTGAAAGCAGTAAAAAGTAAGTATATGTAATTCTTTTGCTTAAAATTGGCTACTAGTGCGCAGAAAATTCTCGTGAGTTTTTGATTAGTACAAATCCCCTACAAATTTAAGCTTTTAGATCTCTATAAGTTTTCTTCATTCAGAATTAGCAACAAGCAAATTTATACACTTCTATAAATTTGAATTCTTTGAGAAATTGCGCATTCTCTTTTCGAAGTAGGATTTGTCTTCATAAAGGTCATAAATACTATTTAGTCATATCATTCCGTATTTCGCTAGATAAGAAAAAATGCTTTGTGTTTGAAGTTATATACCTCTACACATGTATTTTTCTGTGTAGATTAAGTGCTCTTCCTCTTTCGAATATGGATTCCTCTTCAAAAAGAGCATGAATACTCTTTTGCCATACCATTCCAGACTTTAGTAGATAACACAGGCCTGCGATGGTATCTCCCTTAAAAACGAATTAGAAATTTTGGTAGGTATTAGGTGCTATGCTACGAAAAAAAATAAATAACAAATTCCATCAAGTAAATTTTCCAAGAAAATTCGTTTTTAGTTTTCTTTAATGTTACAGCATATTACTAGCATTAACTTTGAATTTCCATAAGGCTTTCTGATTTACTGAGGGTTTTTATGTAAACTTACTCCATTCATAAAGTTAGCATTGTCAAACTCACCAAGTACACTATTTTGGACTCTAATACACAAATTGGTTTTATAAGTGTCTTTGGATAGATATTTTTAATGAGAAAAAAAGAACAAGTTCGAAAGGAAAAAAATTAAAATTTTCGTTTTCTTATTAGAATTATTTTCATGGCAGAAACACACTCGGAGGTTTGCCTTTGCCTGCCGAGAAGCGACCGAAAACAAACTTTTCTAATTTAGAAGTTGCTTGGGCCACGGATTGAACCAGGTCCTACGAAGCGGAAGTACGCACCTTTAACCAATCAGTTACAAATGTTCCTAAAATTAGTTCAGAAAAAGTGCAGAAAAAATTAGACAAAGTCCTGAAATTGTTATTGAATTGATATTTCATTTCCTAAAAAATATTTCTGTTTGGTATGACATTTCTCATGAAATGCTTAGTCAGTGTCAGACCAAGGGCTCTACTCAAGGTGCCTTATAAAACATTTAAATATTTTGTGAACTCATTTTGTAGACTACTATTCTTATAGTACAATAAGTTAGAACAATAGTTTACAACTAACTATAGATCAACAGTTTACACTACGAAGTTCCGCCCGTTGGAGCCTTTTAAGTCTTACAAGAGTTTAATAGACTATTTTATAGAGAAAAAGGAAAGAGTATTTACTCTTCTGTTTTGCGCATGTAAACCATTTAAAACTCCTATACAACTTTTAGTGTTATCCGGCTGCACACCGGCTGTCTGAAGTCGGCTTTTTAAGCACAGGAGGAGAAGGGAGTAGAATTTTATGTCTCCAATTTTAGACCGAGAAAATTGCGGTATTGCATATGTACATATGTAGCTTGAAACTGATTTTTTCGCCTGAAAGGTCTGGAGTATTTTTGCACGTTAGGCTTTTCATACGGTATCGAAAAGGCTAGTGTGTACAGGCTAGATATTCACATGCATGATCCAATAACGGATAACCTCAAATATTAATAGATATTATTTTGTCATAAGTTAAAAAAAAAGTACAAATCAGAAGGATAAAATGGCATTGTGTTATTAAATTAAAATTTAAAAAGAATTAGTGGTTTATTGACGAAGGGGCGGATTTATCCCTCTGGCTGCGCCACTGACTAGACCTTATACTGCAAAACAGCCCGTCGGGAGGAGGGTCGGAGGTTTTAATTATCCCGGCCTGCTTGAAAATATTAAATTTAAAGAGGAATTTTGTGTTTTTGTTTAATATGGAATTTGAATGTTCTTTAAAAGAAAAAGAAAAGACATTATCCTGTTATGGACTTTAGAAGAAAAAAATGTTCTATGTTGACTATGATTTAAAAATAAACATTTAGACATTAAGGAGTTCTAGAATAAGCGTAAACAAAGATTTTGTGTGTCCAAAACTCGTTGGTCTACTAGAGTTGATTGTGTAAAGTCTTTTTCAGCTTATCTTGCTGATCTGAAGAGACCCCTTGAAGCTTTTGATATAGTGAATCAGGCCGCTAAAATAATATCATATTAAAAGTGTATTAAAACGCGCACGCAAAAGTTTGAATGTATTTTGTTGTCTTCTATTGTTTTGATCGAATAAATTAGACGTTTAAAGACTACTCACAAAAAAAAAAACAGGGGACCAACTCTTAAACAAGTTACACGAGTTGAAAATTCAATAATATCTGCGTATCACTCCGAATCTTCTGCACTATTTCAGTGAGTTGATAGAAGCCCCGTCTGAGTCCATTTCAAGTACCCAATTAGTGCTGAAAGCACCATTTTGCTACGCTTTCTCTGATTTTATCTGCTTTCATGATTCCTTTGGTCCGTCAAACCAGTTAGGTTTTGTGATGAATCTTTTTAGGTTAGTGATGGTGAGTTTGGAAATCTCCCTAAGATTTTGGATGGAAAAACTCCCGAGTAGGTTCTGCGTTATTCGTGCCAATGCTGGACACTCGTAGAGATAGTATAGGACCGTTTCTTTAATTTCCTAAGGCTTAGGGTGTTATTTCAGTGAGTACTGTAGTAAGAATTTTGTACGTTCTACGAAAAACCGAGATAGACTAACTGCTTCGAAACTTGTCTCTGGTTCGAACCTTTGATTTTCATCTCAATATTTATAGTCTAAGAGCCCATCAAACTAAACCGAGTAGAATAGGGGTCCCAGAGGTCATACATATATTTGGTGACGTCATGCAGGAGGGAACACGAAATGGGTCTGCTGCCTTGCCTAAGGCCAGGGAGTTCGAGTATGTCAGGAGTCCCGTATTCTGATTGCTCCTCGAGACAGGGAGGGATTGGGCAATAAATAGCAAGTGGTGACCAAATCCAGCGATTGCGCATGTCCGAATTTTGTTTTTTGTTTTCGAAAAAAATGGGTTTCATGGGATAACTTGGCCATTTTTAATTTTAAAGAAAAATCATTAGAACAAAAGTTGTAGGAAATTTAATTCTATCCAAGTTTGGTCCTGATAATCTTTCTTCTAATATTGATAGTTTTCGAAATAAACTTGAAAAAAAGCGGTAATCTCAAAATATTGAATTATATCTCGTTCATTTTCAAATCTACGGCATAAATAAGTAAGGTCACAATTTTTCTAAAACCGATATTTTTTGATAGGGACAAGTAACACAAATAATTGAAATACTGAGGAGTAAACAAATTATAATTTGAAAAAAATACATTTGAAATAAAATAATAAATTAAAAAAAAAAAAATATGTGAAATGACAACAGAAGGTGAAAGACAAATGAGTCGAATTTCATGAAATAATGTATTAAAAAAAAATTAAAAAATATACTTGAAAAAAAAATTTAAGTACAAAAAAATAAATTAATTAATGACGACAATTTTTTAAACACATTGGAAGTATTCTGTTCTAAACACGAATATTTTTTTGGCTATTTATTTGTAGCAGAAATCCAGTGTTTGGGACTACTGCATTGTAAGACTGTAGCAAAGCTATTCACGAGGGAGGAATTATACCCAGTGTTGCCAGATGTGCGGATTTCGCCCCATTTTGGGGATTTATGAAACCATTTGGGGATAGATTTTTTCGTTTGGGGATGTGGGGAGTTGATGGTGATTTTTGTTTGGTTTACAATTTTCTTATTGAATTTAAAATACATATATTTTACTGCCTGCCCATAAAAATTTCTCGAACAAAGAATTTCTTTGTCAAAGCATTATTCTGCTCAAATACCTGCTTTTATTGGCAATCACCGAATGAACTACATATATTTATGATTTGCTTGCGTCAACATTTTGGTTCTTCATTTAGTGTAAAGACAATATTACAAAATGGCAAGAGAACAAAAAAAAAATACTAATTTGACGAATTCACAGATAGCAATGGGAATAGGAACCTTGGGCCGAAGTCTCCAAAAACCATAAAAAATAAGAAATCGTAATACCATAATAAAATAACCAAATGATCTCTTATATATATATATAAATATTCTGGCAATACTGGCACTGAAAACAAAGAGGATTGAAAGAATAAAAGCAATAATTGAATTTATAGTAGAATAGTTCATAAGAAGACAAAGATGATTCTAAGAAAAAAATTTAAGTTCACTAGGTACAATGTACGTATGATAATCTAAATTAAAAAAAAAATGAATTACCAAAATATTTGAATAACCTTTTTTTTTTTTGGATTGCCCTCATCCAAATTTCGATAACATTCTATCTTATGTTCTATTGAGTTATTGCCAACGCATTATCTGTCCCTATCAAAAACTATCGGTCTGAGAAGAGAAATTGTGGGGGCCAAAGTTGTGGGAAATTAGATTTTCTTCAAGTCTGACCTTACTTATTTTTGCCGTAGATTTGAAAATGAACGAGATATAATGCAATATTTTGAGATTACCGCTTGTTTCAAGTTTATTTCGACAAACTATCAATTTTAGAAGAAAAATTATTAGGACCAAACTTGTACAGAATTAAATTTCCTACAACTTTTGTTCCAATGATTTTTCTTACACTTGCCATTTACACGGAGACTGATCCCCCCGAGGGCATAAGATCCAGAAAAAATTCGAGAATTGATTTTTGCGAGATCAAAAGTGTATAATGACTGGACAAGGAGGGCGGCTTCAAACGCTGCAGCAGCCATGTCCACCACTGTTTGGAAAATGCAGCAGTGGTTTTTCTTACACAGAATTTGACGCTCTTTCAGATGAGCATTATTTTTTTGAGGACCTCGATGATACTCGGATGATAGTGGCGAGGCGTCGCTTATCTCGCTGCAGCAACTGATACGGCTAACCAGGGGGCCTTGCAGCACTACCTATTCGTATTGCCCAATCCCTCCCCTGTCTCGAGGAGCAATCAGAATACGGGACTCCTGACATACTCGAATCCCCAAAAAAATTTGTTAAAATTTTATTTTTTTTGGGCCCTGACTGGCCTTAGGCGGGGCAGCAGACGCATTTCGTGTTCCCTCATGCATGAAGTCACCAAATATATGCATCGCCTCCGGGACCCCTATTCTACTCGGCTTTATTTGTTGTGGCTCTCCTACTATTACTGATATTAAGCCTTCAAGCTAAATTGCACTTAAAAATGTGGCGAGAGCTTATTTTACCTACAGCCCTATTTGAAACGTTACCGAGCACTTTGTGTTGGACAAATTGAAAAGTCATTAATAAAAACTGAAAAACAAGCTTTAGTTAACAGTTAAACAATTTTTGTTACCAGAAGCTGAATCGACATGCGAATATTTAATATTAAAACATATTTTATTTGACCAAAGGCTTATATGTGTTTACATTACGGTGGTTCTTAAAATATCAACATCAATTAAAAATTTTTGCAATCAATCGCGTTTGAAAAATTTAATTGTTTTTGTTTTCTAATTGCAAAAAATTGATTGTGGCCAGGTATATCTCGGAAAGTTTATGAATTTAAATGAAAAGGTTTCAATAGTTCAAATGTCAAATTATATAATGTCAAATTTATAAGATTCAAGTAAAACTTTTATAGAGGTTTTGCGATTTAATTTTGGTTTTAACTTTTTCACACCCTTGTAGCGACACCAAAATGTTTTTTTTTAATTTTGAAAATTTGATGCATTGGTTTATTTTGAGCGGTTACCGAGATATACTTACCTGGTCATAAGTGGGCGGTGCCACGCCCATTTTCCAAAATCTTATCATAAACATGTTTTTTGCCAGAGATTTATTGCAAACATCAATTTGGAACAAATTAGCTTTAATATTTACTGATTTATCGAAGATTGCGTATTTCTCTAAATTACCGTTATATGGGATGTGGGCGCGGTTATTGTCCGATTTTATAAATTTTCGGCCATTTGGTATGCTGTACAAGGGCTAACAATTGCTCCAAGTTTGGAAGAAATTGGTGTAGTGCTTACCAAGATATGCACATGTAATCATAATCTAAAAATCATTGTAAATACATATAAATTTTCAATGAATAAGCTATCGTAGATACTAAAATATCGCAGTGTTCGTATTTATGAAAACTACCGTTATATAGGAAGTGAGGATGGTTACGGTGCGATTTGCCCATTTTCAATACCAACCTACAACCTAAAGGGCAATCTACATACCAAATTTCGTTGAGATATCTCAATTTATGCTCGAGTTATCGTGTACACGGACGGACGGACAGACGGACGGACAGACAGACAAGGCTTAATCGAGTTCTCTTTTCATTCTAATCATTTATGTACACACTTGTCTATATCTACATATCTCGATTCGTTTTGGTTATTACAAACAACCGTTATGTGAACAAAGTTATAATACCCTTGTGCACAAGTGCGCTCGGGTATAATAAAAATCAGTGAACCTTTTAACGTTTGGTCTTCTTTTTTTAATACTTCATTTTGTTTTTTTTTTCTGACTTATTTCAGATTTGATTAGGGCTCTTGCTGTCGTAGCCGTGTATTTAGATATGCCTAACGCTACTCGGGTGATTCAATTTCTGGTCCTAGCAATATCAACAAAAATTTGTTTCAAATAGCGTTTGCCTCTCGGCATATATGTAATAGCAAACCCCCGATGTACTTCTGAAATAAATAAAAAATCTTATTCGGAGGTGAAGTAAAAGTGTACATCTCTCTATTTCTGTCACAACATCAAAAAGCAAAACACGCATAAGAAGATGAGTTGGGCCAAACACGCTTTGGAATCAAATATAATATAATGTTCATTCCCAAATAACGTGTAATATAATTTTAAAACTATTTAGAGATTTCCCTTCAACTTAAAAAAGTCTTGAAAACTTCAAAAACATCAAAACTTTTATCGAGCGGTCAAGATTTGTATGAAATGAAAAAAGCCGGTTCGTTCAATAAAAATATCTGGTTGATTCGATATTCGAATAATCAAGATTTCAAAAAACCGTGTTATATATCAAAAAAAAAAAACAATCTGTAGAAACCGGTTGGGAAAAACATAAAACCGAACCTAAAATAAAACATTTGTATAAGTGTTCTTTCAATAGCCGATTAATAGCGATTTTTATGCAAGATGAAGCAATAAAATGTAGGTAGACAAACCATGTAAAGTGTACACCTAAAATTGAACAGAAAGGATAAGTCGTTGCTAAATAGCCGGTTTTCCGTTTGCAATTTCAAACAGTAAGTGCATTGTCGAGTTATATTGAATCTTTCACCTGTGTACGAATATTCAAAAACAAATTCCTTGAAAAATAAATGAACTGTTGCAGGAGGGAGGGTAGGGGTTGAGTTACGCATGCGCAAGCGGCTGTTTCCTTTTGAAAGGATTATACTACCTAGAGGGCGGATTCGCTTGTACAAACAAGTACTAAGAAGTGTCTGAAAGGAGTAGGATTTGTTAAATGTTAAGAAAGAGAGAAATGAGCTGGGTGTAAAATTACTTGTTGGTTAAACAAACCGAATTGCAATGCACATGCGTAACTGCGAGGTAAGTAATAGACATACCTATTTACGTTTGCGGTGTGTATGGACTTACTTGTTCATTAGAAATATGCAGGTACATACTATGAAATTTTTATAAAGCCCAGTTTCGTACGTAAGAATGTTACTTATTATTGCATTTCTCTTGATGTGGATTGAATGAAATTTGATGTTTGCACCGAAATCCCGAATCTCTGACAGAAAATTTTAAACCGGAGTTTCTCAAACCGATCGGGAGAGGATTTGCATAAAATTCGTTTGACACTGCCCCTGCAAGAATATTTTTCTGCAAATAAACATAGTGAATAACATGAAGCGAAAAACAAGTAATTTTTATTCGAAAAACAAAACTAACTTCAATTCTCATATAAAATTTTAAGATTAATTCTTATTTAATTTCTTCATAATCTGATGATCGGATTTAAACCAAATTAATATGGGACCACTTGTGAGGTAACACCTTTCCTCTAATGAAAGTACTATAGAAATCGGTTAACGTGGTCCAAAGTTATGCGGTAACATATGTAATATAATAATAGGTTGGCGCTTACACATATGTTAGTGTTTGGCCGAGCTTCGCCTCCAACTTGTGGCGTGCGCCTTGATGTTGTCACACAAAGTGGAGGGACCTACATATATTTTACGCCGACTTTACATTTTTTTTTTTTTGGTGTGATGTTACTTTGACCAGGCCTTGAACCCAGGTGCTGGTGAGTGAAAGCGCNAAAAAAAAAAAATATTTTAAAGTTTGATTCCCGGTAAAAAAAGAAAACGATTGGTATGCTTCACTTAGTTGTAGGACATTTAATTCGTAGTGAATTTTTCACTGACAGTTTTCATCAATAACTGTTATGTTCTGTTCCTGCATTTCGGTGCCTAGTGGAAATTTGGCATTGCAGATTTACCGGCTACTAAATTATAGTGGTGGTCAATTTGATAGTTTTAGTGTGCTGCCATTGCGAATGCACCTTTATTCTAAAAAAAATCTCTAGATGTTTTCTTATTTTTCGGTTAACGACACTGATGGAATAGGAATGATTTCGTCGAGAAGATTCAACTGGTCGAATTATCTACCAGATTAGCCGAATGTAAGCCAAAATTAAGTTCACACACAGTTCAAAATTATTTCTCGTACCAACCATCGTTTCAGCTATATACCGAAATACGTCCGGAGACCCCTAATGATAATGGCCGTATCAAAGGGCCAGTAACGTTTTAAACATTTGGATTGTAATGTATTATGCCTTATGGGGAAACCAAAATATTATCACCTATAAAACCTAGCAGGAGATTCACATAGGCATGGAGGAGTAGTTGCAGAATACGATAGCATATATAACAAAATTTTTTTTTAAGTCGACTTAAGCAGCTATTGCATGTGAACACAGAGAGCGCACAAAGTACTGTATTAAGTAACGCTGATTACTTTGCACATCGATGATGCAGATTCGATCACTGCTAAAGTCTAGATAAGAAGTCTGATGAGGAGATACATATGTAACCTCGGAAACAGTAGCTACGTATAACTTTTACTGCTTAAATTTTGTTGCTTTTGCTATTTTTGTGTAATATTGTTATAAGACTCAGTAACACTGTTAAAATATTTATCCGTATTTCAAGTAACATTCGATTATTTCAACGCAAAACTTAGTCAGCTTTACAAACAGTAACCATAGCCATAATCGCGAATTACATATTGTTAACAAAAAAATTGAATTTATGCCACAAAATTTTAAATTGGGACCAGTGTGCACCCTTAGCGTTTAGCGTCATCAAATGTCGAGTTTTCGACTCTAATTTTTCCGTACTAATTACATTGGAAGCATTTGGTCTGTAATTCGGCAAAAATGATCTCATTGAAACTTTTGTGCCAATTACTCGATTTATATATTCTAAGTTTATGTGTTAACATTTCATTGACATGCAGCAGTGCGAACTTGGGCTCAGCTCATACTTTCGTCCTCTATTCGTATTAGAGTCGTTTAACTTTAAGTTGCATTTTAAGCCAACAAACGAGGTTTAAATACTTTATTGTATTTCAGTGATGGAATAACTGTAAGTATTAGTTGATATTATTAGGAAAATATGAAGATTAAAAGCGGAGAAGAAATTATACTGCAATCAATGCACCGGCTTATGTATATTGCCCACTGAACATCAGTGCATTTTCATATACCACCTTCGGACCGATGAATTCGCATTAAATATGTGTGATGACGGAAGCTGTTAATATTTAAGTAAGTAGTTGAGTGAGATTTTTTTTTATGTGCAACAACTTATGTGCTGATTCAAATGTCGGGCCTGAATCCAATAACCAGCAGTTAATGTTGAGACAAAATCTCATAAAATTATTATTTATTTCTAAACAAATGACGCCTACATATGCAAATGCGTGAAAGCTTAGAAGATGGGGCGTAAATTCTCCACACAAGAAAATTATAGAAATATTTTTGTTGTTGACCAGCACACAATGAAATGAAGAAAATACATATGTACCTTAAATGCAGCAAACGCTAGAAAAAAAGTTAAATACAACCACGCCAACAAAATGTGAAAGCTTACCTTTAAAGTTACAGTACAAATAGTAATTCACTAAGTCTCAATAAACAAATTGGTACGATACCTTTTCATTGCCTTGTGTAAATAATATGGAAATGTTTATAGGCATCTCAGATCACAACTCATGTGTAACTCTGCACACTTGAGTTACAACAACAATGGTTCCTATACAACAACTCACTACTCTGGCCGCAAATCAAATGCTCATCAATGGCAACACTCCGCGTAGAAATGATCAGTTACACAGTAGGAGGCTTAATTGAACGAATTGTCACCAACTTGAACTGCATTAAATACTCATTGGGAAGTGATAATGAGCTGCGTTTTATATATGTGTATATGTTTTTGTGTGTACTCTTGTGGCTAGTAAAGTTTGAATAAGAAGTGAATGGGAAGATCCAATCTCTAAACTTACTCATGATTTACATATTGAAACAAATTAAAAAAAAAACAGACAACACATAAACATATGTAAAAATATATTTATTCGGAAACATACATATGTATATCCCACTGGGGAGCTTAAAATCACAATATTATGCTAATTCTAATTTACTATGCAATTATTGTCACCGACACCGGGAGAAAGGCTAGCAACGATAAATGGCTTAAATCACTGAATTGAAAATTTCTAGAAGCTAAATTAAAGTACCGTAAATGTAAAAGCAAAATTGCTGAAATATGCTAAAATCAATTTTAAACTATCTTAGCAAAGCTCATAACTTCCCGAATACATCAACCAAGCAATTTTCACCTTTCTATATAACCAGATTTATATATTCAAATCCAAATTCGGTTTGCGGTTTTGTTAACTTAAAGCGTGAGAACAATGGATTTCCCTCACTATCGAAGTTTTACGATAAAATTTCTACTGATGAAAAGGAAGTAGCTGGCATGTTTACAACGTTAAGCAGAATAATTATAGGAGTAATGAACGTGATTTATTGTCCTTAAATTACCCATTTCAATTCTTGGTACTCGATTTTGTAAGGCTACCATCAGTCTTTGCTTATGATGGTCCTGATAAGGTACTATTAACTTGTCCCTCATTGATATTTTTGACGTTACATCCAGTGTACCTCAGGGTGATACTTTGTTTTTGCTATTCAGTATTATCCTTCGAATATGTTAAAGATCTATTAATCTCTGAAGTGTGCTGATCACGTTAAGATTTATAAATACTTATAGCAAAAGATAAGCTGATAGACACCGCCTTCAGACGGATATTAATGAAGTGTGATATTACCAAGGGGCATGTGCGAGCATTGGCACCACATTTCCCGCTCATTACGAAAAAGTAGTTGGATGTCAGATAGCCCGAAAGAACAACTGGTATGATGAGGAATGCCATGCAGCCGCTGAGAGAAAAGATATCGCCTACCGGGCCACTTTGCGATCGGGCGCAACATGAGCTTTATGGGACCGTTATAATGAGCTGAACAGGGCAGCGAGTCGTATTTTCCGCAATCAGAAGAGAGAGCCCGAAATGCGAAAGTGCACAGAGCTTGAAATGCTGGCCGATAGGAATAAACGACCGGAAATTTTACCAGAGAGTTAGGCGACTTTCAGAAGGTTCCAAGTCCGGGGAAAACTTATGTGAGAACAACCATGGCGACCTAGTAACCGATGTCCAGAGCGTACTTAAATTATGAAGGGAACACTTTTCCGCACTATTAAAGAAAAGTAGTGAAGAAGACGAACCTCTAGGTACTCGATGATGATGGAGTTGATGTCCCACCGCCTGGCTATGACGTGGTACGAATAGGAATTGCGCGGCTGAAAAACAACAAAGCAGCTGCAGCTGACGGCCTGGCAACCGAGCTAATCAAGTATGGCCGCGTGTAGCTTATAAGGTGCTTGCATCAACTTTTATGCAAAATATTGGTCAGACGCATGCCCGACGACTGAAATTTCAGTGTGTTCTGCCCAATATACAACATATCCCGGCATACGCGCCAACTACCACGGTATGATCAGTTACATAAACCGCGATGTCGGTTCCGCCTTTTCCATGTAAATAGGTCTGGTGGTAAACGAAGTATATCCTGTCATAAGAAAGGTCAACGCATTTCTGCGTTGGCCCCACGTTACCGTCGAAAGTTATAATTTCGAGAAAGTGGACGCTCTAGCTCTGTAATATAATTTTATTGTTTTCTCTCTGCAAGTTATAGTTAATCTCTTGCAAAATCAAAATTGATACTTAGAGCAAGACCACCAACAACGACTACAATACGCTATTCGTTTTACACAATTAGCCACACAAATTTATTTTTTAGGTAATATTATGATGCGGATGAAGCGCATTTCCAAGGAAAACTGTAGATTGTGGGGCTCTGAAAATCTAAGGGCTTATTTCCATTTACACCCATCCAGATGCACTGTTTGGTGCGGTGTTATGGCCAAACAAGTTACCGGTCCACGTTCCTTCGAGAATAAGGACAAAAGCCAGAAACGATTTTGAAGCTTCTTACAGAACAATGACTGACAACTTTTTGCGGCCAACGGCACAGCAGCATCCTATTTTGTGGCNTCCTGTCATAAGAAAGGTCAACGCATTTCTGCGTTGGCCCCACGTTACCGTCGAAAGTTATAATTTCGAGAAAGTGGACGCTCTAGCTCTGTAATATAATTTTATTGTTTTCTCTCTGCAAGTTATAGTTAATCTCTTGCAAAATCAAAATTGATACTTAGAGCAAGACCACCAACAACGACTACAATACGCTATTCGTTTTACACAATTAGCCACACAAATTTATTTTTTAGGTAATATTATGATGTCGGATGAAGCGCATTTCCAAGGAAAACTGTAGATTGTGGGGCTCTGAAAATCTAAGGGCTTATTTCCATTTACACCCATCCAGATGCACTGTTTGGTGCGGTGTTATGGCCAAACAAGTTACCGGTCCACGTTCCTTCGAGAATAAGGACAAAAGCCAGAAACGATTTTGGAGCTTCTTACAGAACAATGACTGACAACTTTTTGCGGCCAACGGCAGAGCAGCATCCTATTTTGTGGTTACAACAAGCGGGAGCGACTGCGCTCAATGCTATGCAAACTATGGACCTGCTACGTGAAATAGCTAGGTCTTATTTGGCCCACCCTGTACTATGGTTGCATGTAAACTAAACATTCATCTCGCATTTGAAATCGACATTGATGGTTTTCATTTCAAAAATTACATTACATCCTCCTAGTACAACCCTGTGGTCGAATTTCCAACATATTTATCTATCCTACAACCACCTACACGACCAATTAGCGACCGTTAGGTTATTTTTATTTTATAATGCGCCTGGATTCGAACTTAGCACCCAGTCTGGAACGTCCTGTGCAATATTCTAAAAATATATATGTGACCTGGTCTACGAAAAGGGAGCTTACGTGCGAAAACTAGTTTTCTGTGAAAAAGCTATTAAAAGTAAGCAACTCGTTTCGTCAGTTTCTCATTATCTCGTTAATTGTTCTCCGCGCCGGACGTCCAGCAAGTGTTGTTGTTGGTCCAGTAAGTGTTGTTGTTGGTCGGAATATTATTATAGTTCATCGTGTAAGTTGCTAGTGTGGAACATTTAAAAAAGTAACACTGAAGAAGTGACGTTTACTGTTTCTGTTGATTATCGTCTTCGCATTTCGCATGAAATGAAACATGAGTGTTGATGAGGAGTTCAGTAGTAAGTATGCCGTCAGTAACATCGACACGTATGCAGATTTACTGCAGTGTGTCGAGGCATCATCACCTGGGGGTTATAATAAAGCTGTATCGGCTGAAAAAGTCGTCTGGTATGAATGGGACAGCTATTTTAAACCACTGTACAAGTCACTTGTTGGAATAACGCAATTCCATCATTTCATAATCTCTACAGATTGTGTAAAAACAAAGAAATTCGCAGACAGTGAAGAAGTGCAGTCCTTTAAGCTTCTGTTAAAACCTATCGATCCTGAAATGCCGAAAGTTATACAACCAGCCGGTTTATCTTTGGAACGTCAGTGGTACATCTATCACAATCTTCGCAGCTTAGTTTCGGATATATCTAAAGTAGATATTGTGGCTCCATTGCCGAAAGATTTGCCATCGAACAAACGGAAGGCAAAAACTAGTGAAGATGTTCTCAAACCAGACGAGGAACCAGGTCCATCTTCCTCAGGATCAACACGTAAAAAGATCTCAAGGAAAACGACAACAAAGAAAAATACGTTTTTCTAGTGTATAATCATGTCTTTATAGCTTATAATTCAATGTATTTTGTTCATTACCAATAAATTATATTTTGTCGTATTTTTACTCTTCTTTCTCTACATTTTTAGTACACTTCTAAGCAAGTTAGGATTTTCTGCTTTTCACCACGTGAAAAAGCATCTCATCTTCCATCCGAATCAACCAAAAAGTGAAAATTAATTTTTTGACACCTAAGCCCCCTTTCCGTAGACCAGGTCACATATAGTTTTAACCATAAATAAACTAAACGAGAGCTTGACCAAAATCTTAAAAATGTTATATTTAAATATACAACATATATATTTTTTTAATCTGCTTTATTAAGTTTATATTTATGATTTAGTTTTTGTTTACTTCTTTTTTCACAAAAACTATGATTCAGTTGCCTTTATTTCTAGAGAGACAAAAACAGGTAGTGATATCAGAACTAATTCGCAGCTACAAAAAAAAGAGGAACGGAAAGCACAATAATAAAAAACGTTAAAAAAAATCGCGGAAGAAACAACTGGACCGACGACCCGCCGACTTTTAATGGACACGTAAAATTCCCATAACGCCATTTGCGCTTTGTGGCAACAAAATCTGAACAAACAGTAGCGGCTTATGTAACAACAAAGACAACACTAATGATCTTTCGAATGTACATACATACATACATACATATGTCTGTTTGTCACAAATGACAGTGGCTACTGAATAAAGTTGTCGGCGTGACCGGTAGCGTTATGAAAAAAGTACAATACTTGTTGTTTAAGAATAAAAAAGTTGTAGCAGATAACTTGCTCGCGGTGTTAGAACAACTACTTTTGTAGCAAAAATCACAATGATATTGTAATGCCCACCAAACTGCAAGTGTAAGACCAAAGACAAACGACACAAGTTCAAGAAACAAGTTAGTCCCCCCGCTGCTGAATGTTGGGGTTGTGTAATCGCTCATCTCGACAACTTCATCAAATAAGTAGCTGTACTTAATGGTTGGGAAAATTTTCGAAACGCAAAACCTACCGCTTTTTCAGGCATAACATAATATTTATAGTAACTCCTAGCCTAATAGCTTATTACGAATACGTAATACTGTTTTTTTTTTGTTGGTGTTGTTGGTCATGTGCATGATGACCAGCGGTGGTGACGGTGCCATATGTGATTTATTCACATGCATTACATGCTATTGTGTTGTTCTTGTGGTCGCTAGTCAAAAAATACATGAATACTCTATGACTCTTACACACTTCCGCTTTTCATACATACTATTTCGTTTATTTTGCAATACCGCTGTTCTAAGTCTTATTGCAGGTAATCATTTTATTGGTAGATTTAATAAAAACTTATATAGGCATGATTGCGCGATTAATGAGAAGATTTGGTGGTAGTGTCCTTGGGGCGTTTGATGAGAAAATGGTGTGTAATCGGTAAGCCGCTTGAAGTGCTTAAAAGCCTCTGAAAAATGTTTTTCGATAGTAGCTGAATGTGTAAAATAAGCCTTTTCGAAATGAAACAGAAGAAAAATGTGGGTTATTAATACAAAAGCTTACTCCCTGGGTATTGCAGTGGAGACCATAAAAATATTATTTAGCGCCTGCTCACTCTGTAGTTTCACTATCAGGCTATTTGAGACAAAGAGGGAGAAATTTACTGAGGGATATAGTAACTGTGTGAGATCCCGGATAAAACAAATAGTTCAATAATGGTTTATTTACGCAAAAATTACGAGCAAATACTCTACAAAAGGGTTCTATTATTGGTTTGGAAATTGTATAATGATAGTTTTATAGGGATCTTATAGTAGTCTACAAGATTAGTTTATACAAATCATTTTTAAGCAAAAAACAAAACCGACTTCAATTCTTATGTAAAAGTTTGAGATTATCGTTAATCACTTTATGATACAATGATCGGATTTAAATCAAATTAGAATGGGACTACCTATGAGGTAACACCTTTCCTTTAAAAAAGTAATTATAGAAGTCGGTTAACTCGGCCTAAATTGATGAGGTAACATACATAAAAAATATAATAAAAAATATATATATTCCGACGAACTCATAACCTTCTCATTTCTGTGAATTAGGTTAAAAACATATGATAGATGTTGTTTTGTAAATCGAAAAGAAAAGTATTTGTGAACTGAAACATTTTACGAGAAGAATTTTATGAAATGAAATAACCAATGGAATAATAATTTAAAGACTTTCTCTAGTTTTTCGGCATTTCTCCTGGAATGAAATTTTATGAATGAAACGAGTTTCTCGGTAAAATCGTTACCGCTGCCCCCGCTTTCCACGTCCGCGTATTAAAAAAAACTCATTTACACATTATGGGTAGAACTACGCTGCGCGGCGCAATTGCGTTAACACCGAAGCCGGAGTTGCCGCGCCAACACCAATTAGTCTGTTCCTTTGAAATTCGGACTAAAACCTGTAGAACTGTCAAACTACAATTTTACCCTCTAAAGTGAGAGTAAAAGGAGAACAGGTGCAGAAGTGTACGGGAACGCAAAAAGCACTATTTCCTGTAAAAACGTCAGTCGGTTTGTTTACATGTCATTGGTACGACACTGATTTGGCTGAAATATCACTAAATAATTATTAAAATCTATACATATTCAAATATTTCCTTGTTTACTTCCTTTCTTTACAAGTTATTTCCTTTCACCGCTTTCTGTTTTTGTTTGCACATGTAAATCTGATCGTTTGACACTTTGCATGAACTTACAAATTCCGGACTAAATCCTGTAACTTCTGATTAGGAACAGTTGCTCAATTACTCTCCCAAAAGTGTTTCCACGTACAGGTTTTATGTCAATAGGAACGACTTCCTGTAAGTTCTGACTAAATCCTGTAAACCGGACTGCTATTGGAACAGACTAAATATATAAAAGAGCTAGCGCCATTAGCACCAAGAAACACATGATATAATTGTTATTGTTGGGGATAGAGCACTGCGCTCTTAAGATCTATTGTGCCCCTTCATGGATTATAGGGTGTCTATTAGTCCAGTAACCGAGAGAAACTTTAGTATGGAGCCTAGATCTACGGATTTCACTTCGCCTTTGGTTATCAGATGTTCACCCGGGTGCCTTTTGCGTTTGTGCATCAGTGCAGGACATTCTTTGAAGATGTTCTATGCAGTCTCGTTTTCCGTCCTGCAAAATCTGCATCGCTCATGCGAGTAAATTCCCAGTTTAGTCAGGTGATAGTTCAGCCTGCAGTGTCCTGTCAGGTTTCCTGTAACAATTCTTAAGTATTATTTGATAAGCTCATACATGTCTTGAAGCGTTTTAGGTTATATGTTCCTAAAAGTGCTTTGGACTGCTCTAGACCTCGTGGATTATCCCAGTAGCGTTTTCTGTGAGCCCCTTCCTCTAACCAAACAAGTTCAGAGAGTACCTCTTTTCCCAGGCCACAGGAAGGCTCTGGGCCGGTGAAAGGGGTCGATGCACCCTTGTTTGCTAGTTTATCGGCAACGAAACCTGATTGGTTAGACCAAAAGTATTCAGCGTTTCGAGGCACTCCATCGCCAGTTTAGATGTTACCTGGTGAGATCTGAGGGCCTTGATAGCCGCTTGGCAGTCAGTCAAGATCGCGATGTTCCGATTCCGGTAGTTTCGCTTTATATAAAAATCCGGGCATCTTTCTATGGCGTATGTTTCGGCAAGGTATGTGTTCGCGTTCGTTCTGAAAAAGCATCCGTGAAGTGAAAAATCAAGACAAAAACAAAAAATAATAAAATACTTAATTTGAACAGTGGAATTCGAACCCTTCCCCACTCTGGATATCAACAAATTGTGTCAAGCATCTCTGCGCACTCAGCTAGAATCAGACATATAAATGTGCTTTCAAATGTTGAATTTCCATCAAGCCCACAGCACGCGATTTGAACGGATAAACATGTACATACTATGTATGTATGTGTGTGTTGCACCGCTCTGCATGCTGGGCACGCGTATGTACACTTCCATGGATATGCTCAGATGTGAACAGTCAAATGCGTGCGTAATGAATTTTTGTATGAAAATATTATTTTTAAATACGAACAATTTTAAACGAGAACACTGTACAGCACTCGGCTGGGTATTAGAGCTGGGAACTATCGCTAGTTGAAAACTGTCGCCTCTTTGAGTTAGTTTTTGAAGACTATCGATGTCGGTCTTCAGCAAAACTTTACTACATTCTCTTCACATCTCGCCACAACTTCATGGCTCGAGGCAATTTCAAGTAAAAGTAAGATTTTAAATATTCATACATTACAGGAAATCACAATTTATTTAGGTAAATTTAGTTTTCTTATATGGAAGGAAATTCACAATACCGTCACCAAAAAAAAAATACTAATCATCATTGGGATTTTTATTGACTATAAAATTGCACAGATTTATATGTACTAGAGTGCCAGTTACTGTTGAAATTCGACAGTTTTTCTAGTTTTAGAAGCCTTGGAGAGGTTTTCTAACTTAACACATAGCGATACTTATACGGTACAAATTAACTAACCGGAAAATCTTCTGCTAAAACGTAACTAAATTTTTTTTTATCTGAGGAGGTCTTTGGAGGACTTCGGCTGGATTTGGAATTGACCCGATACATTCAAGTTTATCGATAAATTTCAATGATTTGATACATATCTATAGTTCGATGAATTTCAAGAACACTAAAATTCGATAACTCAACAAAATTCATTAACTCGACCAATTTCGATAACTGTGAAATTCGATGGCTCGATAAGTTTCGATAACCCAAAAATGTAAAAACTTTGGATACCTTTATAAATTTTTACTTTTGACATCTCCACATTTTTCGAAAACTATCTAAACATTCTGATAACTCGTTACACTCTGTTAAGACGATTAAATTAGATAAGCAGTGAAAAATCGATAAGCTTATATAACCCTGAAATTTCGATAAGTCGATATATTTTGAAAATTCCATAAACCTCGCTTTGTTGAACCAACCAATTTCAGTAGATCAATAATTATCGATAACTCTGCAATTTGAAAGAACTCCATGCATTACCACACCTCGATAAATTTCGTTAAGAGTATAAATAATGATAATTCAATAAATATCGATAACTTGATACATTTCTTTAACTTGACAAATTTCGATAATCACACACGTTTTTATAGCTCGAAAACTATCCGTCAATTTGGACAGCTAAGTTTCTGTGTCTATAAATTTCGACAACTCAGTTTGAATAATTCGATACGTTGCGATAAGCATGGATAAATTTCGGTAATTATAAACTTCGATGATACGATAAATTTCAGTAGCCTTTATAGCTGATTTTATTTCGATTCCTATCGGAAAATTTCAACTCTGTTAACCTAATTCTTTTGTATTTCTCANGCATGGATAAATTTCGGTAATTATAAACTTCGATGATACGATAAATTTCAGTAGCCTTTATAGCTGATTTTATTTCGATTCCTATCGGAAAATTTCAACTCTG
>NW_016159941.1:67863-73637 GCF_001687245.7 Rhagoletis zephyria | reverse complement strand
GGAACCATGTCAACGCCTTCTCCTTAAGTAGTTCTGGCATTGCTCGCGGAAACAAGTCGCGATTCACCTCATATACTTCCGCCAATTCTTCTACACGCCGATGAAGCTGAGCGGGTCTCGGCCGCCGTCGTATTTGAAACCCCACTTACGGACTCGGTCCATGATGGTTGCCAGCGATGTTTTAGGATACGTTGCGTATGGCTGTGGTGTCTCAAACGCGTCAACGGGCATTGGTGACTGCATGACACTGGCTCCCTGGCTTCCACTTGGTGTTGCTGCGGTAACATTCAGCGCAGGCTTCGAGTGTTTCGCTTCTAGCTCTTCGAACCGCGTTTGGTAGTCTTCGTTGTTACTTTCTTCTTGTATAAATGAAGAGAAACGTCTTCGCAGCTCTTCGACTGTTCCTGTCTGTTCGAGGCCGAACTCTGCCATATAGGTCAGCAGCTCCTCTCGGTTGAGGTAATGTATCCACTTTCTCTTCACCATTGTTTTTTTTTCACACTGTTTCTTCACTGGGCCGCCTACTAGTAGTTCTTCGGGTGGTCACTGCACTCAGTGTCTCTATCACTTGTGTGCTCTCTTATATTTTTTTCACTTCACTTTTTTTTTCACGGCACTCTCCTTTATGTTTCGTTTCCTTTAGAGTCTCCGCTCGGGCGCCATTTGTAACGGACTTTCCTGAGTGGTGGGCGTAGCTCTCGGTCGTCCAGGGTCCTGTAAGGAGTAAACACCCTATCTCCTCAAGAAATTAGAACACACTCGCTTCTAGTTTACAGCCTCTTTATTCGCTATACTCTCGCTATACCTACTCTCTAAAGTATAGAACTAGAGTAGGTTTAAACCCTACAGCTAGCACCAGTCTCAGTGGTTAAAGCCCACTTCGAATATACAATAATAGACTCGGAGGTTGATCCCTCTTCCACTACCCGTGTGACCCACGTTGCGACGCGTGCCACGTATGCCTAGCTAATGAACAATGCTTGTTAGCACTGCTCCTTTTATACCATTTTTGTCCATCCGCAGACAGTTATCCTCATTACAATTGTTTGTGCTTTTACATTTTATGTAGGTATTGTATGTTGTACGTATTTCTTATACTGTGCATACAAAGTAATAATTCAAAATATATTAGTGGATACATACATACGTACTAGTATAATCCAAATAGATGCAATTCAATAAGCTTATGTACATACATACGCATATATATAATAATTCAAAACATAAGTGTACATATATATATATTTGTACATGTGTGTATACAATTTCAAATCAACAATTCAGGGTAAATAGTACAAAGGATATATATGTATGTGTATATAAAAGTTGTTGTGGGGCCCAGGGCCACAGGATCCGGGGTCCTCACAAAGCCCAGCGCACAACCATTGCTAGAGTGGATGGTTTTTCAACCGGATACACATTTGAATAGCGGGCCGATTGCTTCAAGACAGACGCCCGCTTGCAGCCGCACCTCCTGCTGAGCAGACGCTGCAGACTTCAGTGAGACCTTGAACCGAATAAGTCGGAGTGGTCCCACCGAACCTCCCTCTCTTTCTGTCGTGACCCATGGCTCCACTCGCGTTGATTACCGCATCTTGCACATGGGTTGCTCACGTTGCCCAGAGTGCGTGAACGAGGACGCAGTAGTCGGGGTTGAGTATAGCCGCGCAACTGTAACTGCATAGCCAGCACAGCGACTATACCCCATTGCACTCCGTTTCAGACCTTTATACAGTAAAATATTTTGTGCCTTATTAAATTTATAGAGATTCGTTAGGTACTTCCGTAACAAATTATATTTTATTTTAAATACAAAAAGTAGAACATTCATCACTGTTCTTTGGTTAGTGTTAAGCCGTTTTAAGTTTATCTCATTAAGTATAACTGAACACACTATCGGAATTGTTAGAAGTAGGGGTAGAACCACTCTTCTTACCATGTAACGGCAGTTTTCAGAAAGGTGGAAAACTATAGTTAATACTTGCGCCGGGAATTTAATGTTCGGCTCCACCCGAACTTCGACTTTTTTACTTGTTAATATATATACATGATATGGAAAATATACTACAAGGAGTAAAGATTTGCCAATTTGCTGATGATACGTTATTATATACGACCGGAGATACATGTCAGGATTTTATTACTCGGTTAAATGTAAACTTGAAAAATGTCAATATATACTTAAATAAGAACAAGCCAAAACTTAATGTTAGAAAAACAAAAGCAATTGTAACACTGGTTTGCAGCAAAAATGTTCTATGGATGCCACTATCCAATTTCTATGTAGAATTGCTCGGTGATTCCGAAAATCTAGTTAATTTTTTGTTTACGGGTACGTTTTCGAGATATTTGTAATTTACCGTTATTCAGCTTAAAACAAAAAGTGGTTCCACTTAATCCCGTATACCTTACAAACCAGTTTAACAATCTTAAAATGAGATACGCCAAATCAAAGCTAATAAAATTCTCCATAAACCATATATACCTCCGATTGAACTGATAGTTTCTGGCAAATTATTTAATCATTCCAGTTTTTTTATTATTTTATGAAAAAATTAAAAAAATTAAACTTTAACTGAAGGCAAATTTCAAAATAACAGGTTTTGTGCCAAGGTTTTACATTTGTGCTTAAGCCTGTTCTGTTACAAAAAAAATAAAGTTACTAATGAAGGAAAGCCAGGGATAAATAAAGAAGTAATGAGTGGGCAAATGAAAATACGCAACCGACATATATATATATATATATATATATATATATATATATATCATGATCCAATGATCGGATCTAAACCAGATTAGTATGGGACCACCTCTGAGACACTACCATGCAAAAAGAATTATCGAAATCGGTTGACGTGGTCCAAAGTTATGCGGTAACATACATAAAAAAAAAAATATTCCGACGAACTGATAACCTCCTCCTTTTTCGGAAGTCGGTTAAAAATGAGCAGGAAAAAAAGTTACTCATACGCCACGTACACTTGAGTAACACCCTCATATGATTTTTAAATTGGTTCTTAAGATGTACGTGATTAAGTGGAACCACTTTTTGTTTTAAGCTGAATAACGATAATTTGCAAATATCTCCAAAACGTATCCATAAAAAAAATTAACTCGATTTTCGGAATCACCGAGTAATTCTACATAGAAATTGGATAGTGGCATCTGGAGAACAAAAACCAAACTAAAATTTGTGATCCAATGCATTCTGTTTTTCATATCACTGGATCCTAAGAATAGTATGGTCGAGCATTACTCCTAATGTGGCTTAATCATGACATTGGATATCTTTACAGCGCTATTTATAGACACTTTCTGACGCATTCTCTGGAAAAATCTAATTTTTTTGAAATTTTACTTCAGGTTTAATCTAGGTGTTTATCGAAATTTAATTTTTTATCGATGACGAATACTTAGTTTCATCGCATTTTTCTACTATTTCATCATTAACAATCAGATCATCATGCGTTTCGCCGTTGATTACAATTGCTTTTGTTTTTCTAACATTAAGTTTTGGCTTGTTCTTATTTAAGTATATATCGACTAGGGTGGTTCATAAAAACACTCTTTTTGGAAATTCATAAACGCTACATCAGAATATAGTTATTTGTGGTGAAAGAAGAGACACGTATTTTTTTTTTTAAAAACATTTTTTTTTAGAGGTCGCGCTGGTTGGTTTTTTTTAAAAACGCTGATGTTCTCAATTTTTTTATTTTTGTGACATGTTAAAACGCAGCTTAAAATGTGGTTTTTACATATAATTACTCTGGTATTATTAGGGAACATTCCCTTAAATTTTTTATGTCCAGGTGATGAGTGCATGATTAAGCAGGATTGGGAGTCGGTTGCTAAATCTTTCGGCTGCCCGTTGTGACTGCAGCCTTGTCGAACTTTCGCCGCGTTGCCTGATGCACGCTTTTTATTGAACAGAGGCGCATGCGGACATTAGCTGCAACAAGGAAGTGATCCGAGTCGATGTTGACACCTCGGATAGAGCGCACGTCAAGAACGCTCGAAGCGTATTTGATCGGGGGACACCCAAGTTGCTTAGTGGATGTTTCGATGCTGGTGTCTGGTACTACTGACTACCATGTTCCGTGCCGCGGCAAAGTCGATCAGCCTCTCTCCGTTGTCGGAAGTGTTCTCATGAAGGCTGAATTTTCCGACTGTTGGACCGAATATGCCTTCTTTGCCCACCCTGGCGTTAAGTCGCCAAGCACGATTTTAATATCGTGGAGGGGGCAGCGCTCATACGCTTCTCCTAGACGCTCATAGAAAACCTCCTTAGTCTCATAGTCTTTCTCTTCTGTCGGGGCGTGCACACAAATTAGGCTGATACTATTAAATTCCGCCTTTATACGGATTGAGGCGATTCGCTCACTGATGGGCGTGAACCGGGAGACAAGGTGTCGGAGTCTCCCCCAACCACAAATCCGACACCAAATTTGTGCGCCGTCTCTTGGCAGCTATAGTAGACGTCCCATGGTGCTGAACTGAACTGCGGGGATGTCAGCCAGGTATTTCGTGATGACATCCAGCAGTTGGATAGAGGCACCTTTCCTGTAGAGAGTCCGGACATGTCAGGTGCATATCCGTAATTCGTAGTCCTTGTTGCGTTTCGGGCGTCGTCAACGTGTGGCAATGCAGTTATCCGAGGCTTTTTTGGTCTTTACATCGGACATATTTTTTGACGTGGCGGGTCCAAAGCCCAGCGCACAACCATTGCTATAGTGGGCGGTTTTTCAACCGGATACACATTTGAATAGCGGGCCGATTGCTTCAAGACAGACGCCCGCCTGCAGCCGCACCTCCTGGTGAGCAGACGCTGCAGACTTCAGTGAGCCCTTGAAGCGAATAAGTCGGAGTGGTCCCACCGAACCTCCCTCTCTTTCTGTCGTGACCCATGGCTCCACTCGCGTTGATTACCGCATCTTGCACATGGGTTGCTCACGTTGCCCAGAGTGCGTGAGCGAGGACGCAGGAGTCGGGGTTGAGTATAGCCGCGCAACTGTAACTGCATAGCCAGCACAGCGACTATACCCCATTGCACTCCGTTTCAGACCTTTATACAGTAAAATGTTTTGTGCCTTATTAAATTTATAGAGATTCGTTAGGTACTTCCGTAACAAATTATATTTTATTTTAAGTACAAAAAGTAGAACATTCATCACTGTTCTTTGGTTAGTGTTAAGCCGTTTTAAGTTTATCTCATTAAGTATAACTGAACACACTATCGGAATTGTTAGAAGTAGGGGTAGATCCACTCTTCTTACCATGTAACGGCAGTTTTCAGAAAGGTGGAAAACTATAGTTAATACTTGCGCCGGGAATTTAATGTTCGGCTCCACCCGAACTTCGACTTTTTTACTTGTTAATATATATACATGATATGGAAAATATACTACAAGGAGTAAAGATTTGCCAATTTGCTGATGATACGTTATTATATACGACCGGAGATACATGTCAGGATTGTATTACTCGGTTAAATGTAAACTTGAAAAATGTCAATATACAGGATGTCCCAGAAGTAACGTGCCAAACTTTAGGGGAAGGTAGGTGGGGGGGTGAGCTCCCTGATAAACAAAAAATTTTCAGGTAAAAGTGTACCCGTTTTTGAAATATTTACATTTTTTCCAATTAAAAAAAAATCGTGCCTTTTCATGTGTTTTCTTTAACTGCAACTACAAACCGGGCAATACTTAGTAAATTTTTTATGTAAATAACTTCCAGATAGTTGCCTCTCCATACTCAAATGCAATGTAGTTAAAATA